>NC_057798.1:85395124-85560592 GCF_018294505.1 Triticum aestivum
AGGCTGCGACGAGTTGTTACCTCCGCGCCTGCCTGAGCTGGCCCTGCTTTGGCCGAAGAGCCAGATTCGTTTGGGGGCGGGGACACCACCCCAAAGACAACACCGCCAGTCGTTTTATGACAAGCTCGAGTTCATCGAAAACGGAGTTCACTTGCATCTTCTATGATGTTTTCGATGTTGGAGGGTATGCCGGTTCTTCTATGTTGGAGGTTTCACTCCTTTGTTTGCTAAGCATACCTCCCCTGCCTCTTCTTACTATGTCGCTGTTTTGATGCTACTCGTCTTGCTCTATCCAACAAGCTTGAGTTTTCTCAATTCGGAGCTCATATGAAGAAGTACTGGCAGTTCTGGTTTTCCTTGGAGCTGCCGTTTTCCCCTTAGTTTGCTTGGCTCTGCCCCAGCGGTAGTACCGCGACCCACAGCGGTAGTACCGCCGAAGCTCCCCAGCGGTAGTACCGCTCTCAGAGCGGTAGTACCGCTCCAAGTGGTAGTACCGCTCTCCGAACGGTAGTACCGCTTGGGACCTTCGGACGTAGTACCGCAGTGCTTCCGGGCTACTGCCGCCTCGATTCGAGTTCGATGTTTTTCGTGTCGGGTTTTGCGGTACTAGGAGCGGTAGTAGTGGCGGTAGTACCGCTCTTACTCCCGCGGTAGTACCGCTCTGGGCCCAGGGCCCTGTCTTCCTCGCCAGCGTGGTAGTACCGCTGGGTGGGAGCGGTAGTACCGCTCTCAGCGGTAGTACCGCCCTGCCCTAGCGGTAGTACCGCTCTGTGCGGGGATGTACAGTGGGGTAACGGTTGGATTTCCCCCCTCCTATAAAAGGGGGTCTTCTTCCCCATTGAACTTTATCCCTTCAAGCTCGTGTTCTTCCCCCATTGTTGACCTTCTCCGAGCTTGCTATCTCTCAATCCCTCCATGGATTCTTGCTAGTTTTGGGGGGAAAAGAGAGAGGAGATCTAGATCCACATTTCCACCAATCAGTTTCTCCTCTAAGTGAGGGGAACCCCTTGGATCTAGATCTTGGAGTTCTTCGTGTTCTTCTTTCGTTCTTCCTCTCATTTTCTTCCCTAGCATTAGTTGCTTCGGTGGGATTTGGGAGAGAAGGACTTGGGCACTCCGTGTGCCTTTGCCATTGCATTTGGTGCATCGGTTTGAGTTCTCCACGTGATACGTGGAAGTTACAAGTTGAGAAGCTTATTACTCTTGGGTGCTTGGTGCCCTTGAGCTTGTTCATCTTGGGTGCTTGGGCGCCCCTAGTTAGTTGGTGGTGTTCGGAGCTCAATCATTGTGGTGTAAAGCTTCGGGCACGCGTCGGGGTCTCCAATTAGGTTGTGGAGATCGCCCCGAGCATTTTGACGGGTACCGGTGACCGCCCCCAAGGGTTGCCAAAGTGTACGGGTTCGGTGACCGCCCCCAAGGGTCGCCATTTGTACGGGTTCGGTGACCGCCCTCAAGGGTCCCTTAGTGGAATCACGGCATCTTGCATTGTGCTAGGGCGTGAGGAGATTACGGTGGCCCTAGTGGCTTCTTGGGGAGCATTGTGCCTCCACACCGCTCCAAACGGAGATTAGCATCCGCAAGGGTGTGAACTTCGGGATACATCGTCGTCTCCGCGTGCCTCGGTTATCTCTTACCCGAGCCCTTTACTTATGCACTTTACTTTGTGATAGCCAAATTGTTTTTTGTCATATATCTTGCTATCACATAGTTGCTTAAACTGCTTAGCATAAGTTGTTGGTGCACATAGGTGAGCCTAGTTGTTTTAGGTTTTGTGCTTGACAAATTAACCGCTAGGTTTATTCCGCATTTGTTCAAGCCTAAACCATAATTATTTTAAAACGCCTATTCACCCCCCCTCTAGGCGACATCCACGATCTTTCAGACGACCGAGATGGCGCTACAGAGAAAACCTTGGGTGGCCGCTAAGGGAATTTCTGATTGAGACGAAGAAGGTGTTGGGGGCCGAACGCAAAAAGAGAAGATGGCAAGGTGGAGTGAGCTCAAGGTGGTGGAGGATGAGAACTTTGCCACAAGTTCTTCTTTGTAAGTGCCACCGAATGCATTTATCTTATTTCTTTCTTTTGCAATCTGGTTTTCTTCCCGTCTATTATTGGCATCTTCATCAACCTCGTTGTCCTCCTTAATGGATATGCTCAACCTTGATCTCTTTGAAGTGGTCTCCGCGATTCTTTGGATCCACTTCTGGTTCTTGCATAGCTCTTTGTAGCAATGATGCAACGTGAAGGGCTTGTGACCGAACTTGGTTTTTCTATGCTTGGATAGTTTTTGGATGTAGGGGCCATATTCCGTCACTTGCACACCGCTCAGTGGTGCATGATTCATTTAGTTGGGAAAAGGAGGAGAGCCTTCTTAGCACTTGTATTTTGTTGTCTCGCTCTTTGTAGGTATCCAATGCAGTTTGGGTTTTAATCGATTTTTCCTAGCTGACATGGATTATATTTTTTAGGTAAATAGCTGACTTAGATTTTTCTTTATCCAGCCATTCTTATTTTTGGTCATATGCATGTTTCTGCAGCTGATGAGCTCATGAACGGAAAGGTTCAAGCCATGGTCATCTCGCCAGAGACATCACCTGAAGCCGAGCTATTCGCCAACCTCGCGAAGCGCAGCAGCATCCCGATCCTTTCCTTCTCGGCCACCTCGCTGGCATCAATTCCGTCGCAGGCACGTTTCTTTGTGCACAGTGCAGCCAACACCAACTCCCAGGCCGCGCCCGTTGCATCCATCCTTGAGGCATTCCAATGGCGCGCGGCCGTCCTGCTACTCGAGGAGTCCACCTACGGCATCAGCATTGTCTCGGCATTGGTCCACGAGTTCCAGGGGCACGAGCACGGGCACCGCGTACGCGGCATAATGGACAGCGTGGCTGTGCCAGCCGACGCGACAGACAGCCGCCTCGACGTAGTGTTTCTTGCAGTGAAGAACATGCCGGCGCGGGTGGTCGTCGTGCATGTGACTTCCGCTCTGGCTGTGCGCCTCTTCCGCCGGGCCATGGCCGCCGGCATGATGTCGGAGGGGTACGTCTGGATCGCCACGTCCGCCGTGGGCGATGCGGCGGACAGTCTCAGCCCCGGCGACCTCGACTGCCTGTCGTCAGCCTGCGGGTCCACGTGCAGGCAACGGAGCAAGTTAGAAACTTCTCAAGACGGTTCAAGCAGAGGTTTCGGCAGGAGAACCCGGCTACCCATGACACCGTGAGCGTGCCGGTGTGGCTACTCTGGTTGTATGACACGGCATGGGCAACCACCACGGCGGCCGACAGGTCCTTCCGAACGACGACGCACGCAGCTGGAACGGGACTTGCCGATGCCGTGCTCAGCACCAGGTTCCATGGCCTGGCTGGAAGTTTCAGGCTGGTCGATGGGCAGCGGCAAATCCCAGCAACATACGAGATCGTGAATATCATAGGCGCCGGAGCGAGGACGGTCGGGTTTTGGACGCCGGAGTTTGGGATCTCAACAAGTTTGTACCCCAGGAGTGGCAAGGAGCTGAAGCAAATCCTTTGGCCAGGTGAAACGGCGGTTGTTCCGGTAGGGTGGAGCGAGTCCCCAAATGGGCGTCCGCTTCGCGTGGCTGTCCCGGTGAAGCGTGGATTCAGCCAATTTGTGAACATTTCCGGCGATCCAAGGACGGGAAGAGAAATTATCACCGGCTACTGCATCGACGTATTCCATGCAGCCACGGCGAAATTGGCCCATCCAGTCGCGTATCAGTACGTGCCAGTCAACGATAACTCCGAGTCTTACGACATGCTTGTCAACCTGGTGCATGAAAATGTGAGTGCAAATCCCATGATATAAGCTACGTATTCCCTTTGTTCCGAAATTCTTAAATTCATAGGTATATTTAATACGAACTTGATTAATGTTAAATGTATTTAACTTGGAACAAACCTAAAACTTCAAGTATTTTGAAACAGAGGAGTGTTTTCTTTTTTGGGAGGGACATAAGCTACTTGTGTAGTGCAATCAATTGAACTGCGATTCATTGTTGCAGAAAGTCGACGCGGTGGTTGCAGACATGACGATAACAGCGAGCCGGATGAAGCTTGTTTCTTTCACGGTGCCATTCGCTGAATCTGGGTGATCGATGATCGTGGCAGAGGAGGACAGAAGCAACAGCATGTGGATTTTCGTGAAGCCATTAACGCCATTACTCTGGCTCACCTGCATTGCGCTCTTCTTCTTCTCCAGCTTCATTGTGTGGGCGATCGAGCGCGAATCCAGCCCTGATTTCCCATACATGACTTGGAAGCAAGTCGCGTTCCGGTTCTTCAGTGCATTCTCAACTCTAGTCTTCTCCCAAAGTATAAACCAAAACATGCAACATGTATATATATATAGCTGAACCGATACATATACTAAAACTAATATACTCATTGTCACCTACCTTTAGAGGAGAAGCTGAAGAGCAACCTGTCGAAGCTCGTGGTGGTCATATCGATGTTTGTGGCATTCATTGTCACAACATGCTACACGGCCAGCCTGACGTCTATGTTGACGGCTCGACCGCTCCAACCGACGATAAGCGTCCTGGGAGAAAGGGACTACGTGGGCTATCAAGAGGGATCATTCATCGCCGACTTCCTAATAGACATGGGCTTTCACGAGGCCAAGTTAAGGGGATATACCACAATCGATGAGTACGCCGATGCTCTGAGGAGAGGGTCAGAGAACGGAGGGGTCTCGGCGATTTTCGACGAAATGCCCTATCTGAGGCTCTTCCTGTCGCGCTACTGCCAAGGCTACTCCATGGTCGGTCCAACCTACAAGAGCGCCGGGTTCGGATTTGTATGTGTCTCTTTCCCCACCCCCTAATTAAATTGTAGCAATCCAGGTCGATCAGATATTCAGGTGTGTACGTACGACGGAGTGCAACAAGAATGATTGTGGCTCTATTTCAGGTATTCCCCATGGGATCTCATCTAGCTCTTGACGTGTCGCGCGCCATCTTGGAGCTGGCAGAGGGAGAGAAGCTTGCACGCATCGAGAACAAGTGGTTTGCGCACCCTGGGGTCTGCGTGAACAAGAACAACAGCACCGACTCGTCGTTCAGGCTCGACCTCAGGAACTTCGGTGGGCTGTTCCTCATCAGCGTCTTGGTCTCGTGCCTCATGCTGCTGATAAACCTGACCGCATGTGTGGCCAGTAGTCCCCACAGAGTTCCGCCGTGGCTGTGTTCTTGGCTTTTGAGATTTGAGAGCCTCCAGCGGCGCCGAGATGAGTTCGTGGGGAACGGCGGTGGCGCACCTGAGCGAAATCCTCCGGAGCCGGCCGCCGGACAGACAGTGCAAGAAGCAGCTGTGACTACTAGTTCCTCGGAATCCTCCAGAACCTCAGCAGCCTCTTCGCCCGTTCCAGAAGAAATCGTAGCGCTTCCTCCAGGCCGTTCGATCGAGCGGGTTCTGCAGGAACATTCAGCCTCGCCGACCCAGTCCATACTCCATACAAATGCAGCCTAGGCAAACCGTGACAGGTCGAGCAAATCGTGGCAATTTCGGAAATGTACGGGCGGCCTACTTTCGCACTTTTCAGTCATTTCTCGTGGGGGTATAATTGTATCATATCGCATGCAGGCAATGAATAGTAATTTCGGAAATGTGTTGGAATAATTAATAACAAGTCGTGACACTCGTGCATCTATGCTGTCAGAACTGCTACAAGTTACTGTTATGCAAGAATGAGTGGCTGTACTAACTACATGCCCTCAACCGGAATTTTTTCGAAGCGGAGGTAAAAGATTTGCCTCTTCCATTAATTAAGAAGAAGTTTAGAGTTGCTTTCACAACAGAAAAGCAAGATAAGATACATAGATTCTATTCCCGCGGCATGATGTTTCCCAAGTGTTTCGAGCCTGCGGCGATCCAAAGCCTAGCCTCATTCTTGATGTTACCAAATATGATGGATGGTAGCGTCGATTTTTGTTCGAACACCCTCAACCGGAATGAGTGGTTGTGTTATGAAAGAAATCTAAAGTTTAGGAAAAGGATCAATATCGGGCGGCCGATCCATCGCAAACATCGGTAGGACAACCGCTGGATGCTATGAGGAGAACCTCTGGCCACTGTTAGGCCTTGTAAAATGGGAGATGCTTAGATAAACAAACCAGATTTTTTTTAAACACCGATGCTTATTTGTACAGGGTAGACGCTTAACTAAGCGTCTCTCCTGTAGAAATAGGCACCGGTGCTTCAGAAAATTTCGGTTATTTTTCTAAGCACCCCTCTAAGCATCTCCCATTGTACAAGGCCTTACGACGGCGGTAGCCGGATGATGCGGCCATGACTCACCGATGTTGGGAAGACGATTGCCGGGTGCTACGACGCCAAGCTGCGAAGGCGACCGTGGATGTAGACCGACCGACGGGCCATGCCGAACGAGGACTCGAGCTGCTGCAGACGGCCAGGCTGTTACTCGAACCACGACAGAGCGGCGTCTTTTTAATGCGGGAAGGCCATCATGACTAATTTTATTAAGATCAAATAATCAGTACATCATCAACTAGTTTAGTGGTGAATAGGGCCGCAAGAAAAGCTTGAGGCTCGTGAGCCGCTCGAGATTGACTCGTATTTTAGCTCAACTCGAAAAGAAATGAGATGAGTATGAATACTTTAAAGCAACTCCAATGCAAAGACTCAGATGGACACGTATTTTGTCCGTTTGGGTCATCTGTTCTGTCCGCCTAGCGGATGAGCCGGACATGCGCGGACTGTGGATGCACCCAGCGCAAGCGCATAAAGCGGACAACGCGACCACGGTGGAGACGTCGACGCCGCCGGGCCAGTCGTCGTGGCCGCCGCCACGGCTTGCTGCTTCATGGCGTCGTCCGCCGCGGAGGACATGGCCGACATCGCGCCGTCCTTCCACCTGATCTGCAGTTCACTGGGTCTCCCCGAAGTCGCCGTGGAGGAGCACGCAGAGGAAGACCAGCGCCAACACGCAAAGGAGGAGCACGCTATGGCTAGCTACTGAGCTCGGGAAGGGGTTGCAGGAGCAGAGGAAGTGAAGATTAGGAGTGCGTGAGATGTGAGCACGAGTGGAGGCTTGGGTGGGTGGTGGTGCTCGGGGCCTCCTTTTATAGCCGGCCGTGTCCGCAGCCGCCGTGCCAGCGATGTCTGCCCGCCGCATCGGGAGCGGCCATGGCCGACATCGCGTCGTCCTCGAGGGCGCGTCCTTCCACCAGTCTGCAGTTCCCCACAGGTCTCCTCGGCCCCGCGCCGCCCGCCTGCTGTTACTCGGACCCACCGTGCTCCAATGCCCCGGCCCCGTGCCGCCCTGCTGCTCCGCTCTGCTTAGAACGGGCGGCGGCGGCCTGCGTAGGTGGCCTCGTCGGCGAGCGGCGGCGGTGGCCTGCGCAGGTGGCCTCACCGGCGAGCGTGGCGGCGGCCTGTGCAGTGGCCTCGTCACCAAGCGTGTGCGGTCACTGATGTGTAGGTCCAGGGCGCACACGAGCGAACGAGAGTCCGCGACGGGAGCGTCCGCTTTGTCCGTCGCGGATCTATTTATGACTCAAATTTGAACTCAGTTTGGATCGAATCGTCCCGTTGGGCCAACTTTTTTGTCCGGATAACCCAAACGAATAAAATGAGTCGCCCCATTGGAGTTGCTCTTATGTAGCTCGATCGAGAAGCGAGCCGATCTTGAGCCAGCATTGGCTCACTCGATTTTAACTCGATAGCTCGATATCATATAAGTATAATAAATAACCTTTATATATATTGCCAAGAATTAGGATCATTCATTTTCATATATGTTATGTATGATGTTTTTTCTTCACTTTACCTACTAGCAAACATGGAAATTAAGTATGGAGAAAATTTATTCTCATCACGTGGCCAACCATGTGTTCAATATCTTTTTATTTTCGTCAAAGTGAGCTGGCACACCTTCATCGCCTTCTATCTATGATCTCTTGTTTTTAGATACTAGTTTTCACTTGAGAAAGAATAAGTCGAATTTATAGTGATTTTTCGGTTCTGTTGTGGCATATCTTGCTTTAAAATTTGCCTTAAAATGATTTTAAAAATCATTTTATTTAGCTTGAAACTAGCTCGAGATCGACTCGAGATCATTACAAGCTGAGCACAAGCCACTTTCTGCAGCTCGGCTTTGAGCTTCGCACATTTTGAGCTCGCTCGAATTTTAATATGAGTTGAGCTGAGCCTAGGCCAACTCACTCGAACTCGACTCTTTTGTAGCCCTAGTGGTGAGGCAACCTAGGGGTTCCTCCGACCACCTACTCGAAGTCTTACTAAAAAACAATATTGAGCTAGCACATGAGCCGCTTGATTAGTGGACCGATAACAATGTTTAAACTTATATTGTATACGAGCAATTCAAGAGGAATTGACGGGATTTTTTCTTGACCACGTCATACGTAAAATCGGAGAATACCATGTGAAAGTTGAAACCGATTTTAGATGTTAAGGAGTGTAAGACATGTTATATTGTACATATGTAGTAGCGTCGGATAGATATACGAAAACTTGTTGTTCTACCAATCTCTCAGAGAAAGAGAGGCTTCACTTATCTCTGTATATATATATATATTCACGACGATCTTTTGTAATTAATGGTTCCTTCATTTTCTTACTAGCTAGCGTGTCGAGTTCTCTCTATATGTATAGTAGCTAGATCGACCAAGCACGAAGAAAGAGAGGACATTTCTCTCTATTAGCTAGCTAACACAATATGAAACCCCAAAATTAACCCTAGAAAACCCACTGACCCCGCCCCCCCTCAAAAAAAATCCAGCTCCTGCCAACTGCTGACGTGTGGATGCCTTTTGGTCCCGGGTGGTAATACTAATCAGGACTAAAGGTCCTCCTGCCTGGACGCCCTGCAGCGGCCACGTGGAGCCCCTTCTGTCCCGGTTCGTAAACGAAACGGGGCTAAAGTTTTTGGGCTTTAGTCCCGACCCTCTTTAGTCCCGGTTCCAGAACCAGGACTGAAAGCCCTCTGGAACCGGGATTAATGACCGTTTTCTACTAGTGTGAACCTTCCCAATAGAAACACTAGTATCCACACATTTTGTGAAGATTGCTGAGGCAGCGTCCCACCAACATGATTGACCAGTGCAGAAGTCTATAACGATAAGAGAATCCGACTCCGCTTCTACATGGTGAAATTCCAAACTATTTGCGAGGGTTAATCCATCACGCATCGCCATTGCCTTCATAGTTACCACATTTGCAGCACAGGGAACAGGTGGAAAAAGTCCAAAATAAACCTTCAAGTTGTAGACGAAAGCTAAATCAAACCCTGAACTTCGAATCACGGAAATTGGCACTCTGAACTTTTAATCCCGGTCTATTTTGGACCCTAGATCTGTTTGGCACACCGGGAATACTACAATCCTGGCCGGGATAAACAACTACTCTCACAGAAAATAATTTGGGCCGGCCCACTATAACACAACAATAATTCGTGAAGTTAAAAAACGTTCGCACATTTCTAAACTTGTTCTGAAGTTAAAAAATGTTCCAGTTTTATATTTTTGGCAATAATTCAAATAAATTTGTGTTTTTTAAAAAATATTTCGAATTCTGAAATTATATTCGCATTTAAAAAAATTGTTCGTAAGTTAAAAAAATCACATTTGTCAAAAAATGTTCAGAATTCCAACAGTTTTTCGCATGCTATGAAAAATGTTTCGGATTTTCAGAATTGTGTCACATTTTTTGAATAATATTTTTGGAATTTCATAATTATTTCGTAAATGACGTTTTTAAAAAATGTTTCGGATTGTTGGCTGTGGACTCGACTGGGACGGCCCACCAAACATAAAGCGAGTTTTTTTATCACTCGCCATAAAAATTCTAATACTTTTAAAAAACCAACAACTTTCAAAAAGAGAACACGTTTTGAAACATAAACAATTTTTTAAAACCTGAACAAAATGTTAAAGTGCAAACACTTTCTGAAACATAATTTTTTTCTGAAACCTGACCAAAATTTTAAAGTACGAATACTTTTTGTACAATGTAAGACTATGTTTGCGTGTTGTAAAAAAATGTGTTATAACCTTAACAGAATATATGTGACATGTGTTTGAAAAAAGTGTATGCAAATTTAAAAGTGTTGAACCATATGAAAGAATGTTCGTGTAGTTTTATAAAAAAATTATTGTCATTAAGAAAATGTAAAACAGGTATTTGAAAAAATATTACCATGTATTCAAAAAAGTTTTTAAATATTTAATTAAAAAATGTTCATATGTATATGAAAATATCAAAGATTATCAAATATTTAATGTGTGTGTTAAAATGTACATTGTGTATTGAGAAAAATTAGACATGTGTAAAAATGAAAAAAAAAGGAAAACATAAAAGAAAAAATTATGAAAAAACAAATTAGTGCGCGCGCGTGAGTGGCTGTGCCACTGGGCCGGTCCAATTTAAGAAATACCGGCAAAGTCCTGTCAAGGTTTAAAATGGACCGGGATTAGAGAGTGCCAATTTTCGGGATTGAGAGTTCGGGGTTTGGTTTAGCTTTCGTCTATAACTTTAAGGTTTATTTTGGACTTTTTCCAGTACTGGTTGATGGCGAGTTTTCACGTGAGCCGTGGTTGACTGGTTGTTGAATTGGGCGTGCGGGGGAGGACGAGCGGGATAGCAGATCCGACGGTTAAGCACGCACGAATGGGACGGCTCGCGCTGTGACCGGACGCTCGCTCAGATTAGTCAACCGACCCAGAGCGGTCGCCAAGTTTTTTTGTTGTTGTTGTTGAGTATCGGTCAAATCCATCCAAAGGGGTGCAGGCACGTATCATTAAATCAGCCGTGCAAACCAATCAAGTCAAAAAAAAAAATCATTGTACCCTGGCCATGCATGCGTACCTCTCTTCCGCGACTCCGTAAAACAACCAACCTGGGACTAAACCGTGATGATCGAGGAGGTTCTCTCCTCTGCCGCCTCCTCAGTCCTCGCGTACCCTAGGCCATGGCTTTCATCGTGTCCAAGCTCGCGCGGGCAGCCTTCGCATCCCGCTCAGTCAGAGGAGCGCGTCTCCCCCAGACTGCCGGCGCCATCCGTCGCATGTCCGCAGCTGCAGGTATTCCATCCATCCCTGTTTCGCTAGCTCTTCCGGAGTTTGGATCTGAACCTTGAATACCCAAAGAAATTATCTTTGCTTGGATCGGAATTTAATACCCCGAAATCCGAACACTATTTCTTCCCAATTATCAGATCTGTTTGATTATTCATCCGGACATCTAACAAGCATACGGTTTTCGTAGTAGTAACACAAAACCGGGTTAAGATGGTTCATGACGTAGTAATAGCTCTAGCTTCAATCAAATTAATTCCGCTGAGAACAAATATTACAAATGATGTCTCCTTTTTTTCTTTGAGAATCACCGGGGGAGGACATGATGGTATTTTTTGAAATCAAATTGTAACTCCCTGCTACTGAACCGCCTGCAGGCGGTTGCGAGTCAGAAGAAGATCACAAAAACTTTCCCCCTGTTGATACGAATTTCAATTTCATCGAGTGGATGGAATCATGCCGCTACGAGTCAGGAAATGATCCAAACTTTCCCCTCGTCGACGAGAATTCCACCAAGTCCAAGGAGTCCCTGTGGGCCTTGTATGAGAGCTGGTGCAAGTATTATGAAGTGTCCCGTGACCGTGAAGAGATGGTCCGCCGGTTCAGGTCATTTAAGGCCAGCGCGATGCGGGTGTACAAAATGAACAATTCTGGTTCTTCGCAGGTGTCTCAGCTGTCCGCGTTTGCAGATCTGACCAAGGCGGAGGCTGACTACGAGTATAGCAGGTTACGATGCCGTAAGCCAAAGTTCTCGCAATACCGTGCTACTAGATGAAATCAAATCATCTAGTTTTAATAAAGGATATATTTTATGTGTCTGCAATGTATGTCTTCCGTTTTGTGCAAATCGTGCATGCTTTTACGTGTAGTCAACTTTATATTCAGTTTTGGTTTTTTAGGGTTCTTTCGGCACCATTAACCGTTATGTAGATCATGTAGCAACAATTTTGAAAATGGGAGCCTTCTTAACAGCCATTCTGCGCACAACTAGGATTCCGCCATGAAAAGTTTAGGGGCATGAAAGTCATTCCACAATACTACTTGATTGAGCATGGCCAACAGACTATGATCAGTACGTCTGCTCAAATAATGAGAGGCATTGCGAAAAGACACCAATCTTTATCCTTTGCTTCAACTATCAGCCAACATACTTCCTGAGAAGCCTGCGTATATAGACTCAAAATTTTAAACATGCTCTAACCGCCAAGAAGACTCACAAGCTTGCCGGACCAATTTTCGGATCACTAAACTGAGTTTATTTCTCCATTTATTGCCGTCCACCCTGAGATGGCACAGCTTCGTTGTACCACCAATCTATGCAATCGCCTATGTCACATGAGATTTGGATACTTATTGGTTCAACATCCCAAACAAGGCTGTAAAGAGCTTACTTGATTCCACCTCCTAAACGGAGTGAATTGCAAAGAACCATCACATTTGTGGCATCGTGGAAAAGGTGGTTTTTTTTACAGAAAGCATCACACACAAAGTCTTTTTTCTTTTTTGCAAATCACACTGATCAGCCGTTTCACTCTGTTAACACAGATCTGACAGGTCGTGCCCGCTTCCAGACGGTGACGTGGCAAAAGAGGCGACAATGACCAAGTGGCGGCCGTTAACGACGCGTCGACTATGCGACCGACGCTCGCTCTCACTGTCACTCTCTCTCACTCACGCCTCTGCCCCACACCTCCCTCTTCCCCATCGCCTATGCCATGCTCCGGCGCTGCCGCCGACAACACCGCTTTCTGCCGCCACGTTCCGCCATGTCAAGCGAAGCTGTAAAGTATTCAGGCAAACAGGTACTGTAATTCACCCGCAAAAAAAAACATGTACTGCAACTGTCAATTTGAAGAGAGGAAATGAGCTCAGAACTACATACAAGTTTATAAGATTTATATTCCAAAATTTGGTCACGCACATGTTCACAATTCCTACAACCGATACACGCCTCAGTCAAAATGATGGACAGCTCATATAAGCCGTTACTATTCCTCCATAACACTAGTAATTTTGATCTTAAAAGGAAATCCATTACACTGGGGTTTGTACATTCTATGTGCATCATTTTTGGAGTCTGGTCGTCTGTATGTTCAGCATGTTGCCTAAACAAAGGGGAATGGATTTCCAATGGTATATCATCAGTGGCAAAGCGAGGCTGGCAAAGCACTCCTTAGCTGTCCCCCATATAGGTTATGTATAAAGAGGCAAGAAATGGAGATTGGCACAATTTACCCAGTCGGTTGAAACACACCTTTCTTATGTGCAAAATGGTGAAGCAATTTTGCATGTAGTTGTGTCAGGGGGAAATTAGGCGCAAAGTGCAAACTGTGTGAATCACTGCCAAAATGCTCGTGACATGGTGTATGAAACACCATGGCTTGACTGAGGACATGAAAATGTTATGAGAAATGTGATTCTGGAGTGGCCATGGTGGAGAGTGAGAAATGAGGCTAGGTACGTAGGAGTCACTATAAAAGGCACCCCAATGGGCAAGAGAGATTGCCCTTTGCTAGATCTAATTAAGCTTCTGATTAGTAGTGGGCAGTGAAAGCAATCATGGTAGTAGCGTACTTTTACTTCAAGGCTTCGACGGATGGCTGGGATAGTAGGATGTACCCACATTTGGGAGTAGAAAGTCAACTCTTGGCACCATTACTTTTTTTTAACAATGGCACTATTACTTCTATCCACATCCAAATCATGAGTAATGAAAGATCGTGTCACTTTCACTGCCCACGATTTGGATCGTGGATAGTAGAATAGTGCCATCTGGAGATGAGAGTTGACTTTCTACTTTCGAGTGTGGGTATACCCTATTATCTTAGCCATCCGTCAAAGTTGTGGTGCATCGTGATGGGAGCTTTGTGATTTGCATGCCTGCGTGTACAAGGTGGGAGCTTTGTGATTTGCATGCCTGCGTGTACTGCAAGGCGAAGGTGTTGGGATGCTCGGCTTCCTGCGTCCGCTCCGTTTTCCCACCAACGAGGTTGTCGTGCCTTGCATCGCCTGCGCCGTGGGAAGGAGCAGCCATGGACGAGGAGATGAAATTCCTGAATCATGATGCAGCCAATAAAAAGGTAAGCGCTGTATTGTTGTTGACGTAGTTAAGAATAAGATGGCAGTAATTTTGTGGGTGTAAGGCAAAGATTTTTCTCTTCGGATGATTCTCGGATGATTCGTAGAATCACGCGTGTTCTGAACCTGCCTTGGTGCTGGGTGGGTGTTCGAATGAGTAGTGATGTATGCATTTAAGACTGCGTTGAGGCCTTGTATCACCATAGTTATGCTGATATGTATACTAGTAAGGAGGAGTTGCATCATTTCAAAAATTTAACCGCAATGGCGGGAGATTGGAGTAATGTCTACCGCCAGTAATAGTCAATGGTCCATCCCATGTCAATGATATGAATGTCTAAAATGCATGACGTGGATATTTTACGTGGCCAATTATGATGTGACAGACATGCATAACTTAGTGGGGGTGGAAGAGTGCGTGTTGTAAGAATTAAAAGTAATGGATTTGATGCATGATTGACAAATATTAAAGGTAAATGGTTGTGGTGCATAGTTGAAAAAATAACGTTAGTGGATGCCGACATGGCACACTTGGTGAGGTGAAAGGCTGCATGTTGAGAGAAATTGCTTATAGTGGGGATGAACTTTCTAAGAATAATAAAGAATATAGGATATGCGTTCTAGAACCCTCCTGAACCGGGTATTTCTTCTTTTCTTTGTTTTTTCATTTTGATTTTTCTCTCTTTTTGTCTTTTTCCTTTTCTAATTTTTTAATTCTTTTTTCTTTTCTTTTTCTAATTTTCATTATTTCGTTTTATTTTTTTCAAGTTCGTTCTTTTCCGTTATTATCCCCCATTTCTATTTTTTATTTGTTTGTTTAGCGAACATATTTCAAATTCATGAACATAAAAGGAAATAATGAACATTTTTCAAATTTGTCAACATTTTAGGAAATTGAATTTTTCCCAATTTGTGAACACTTTTTACAATTTCCCAAACAATTTTTTGAAAACATTCTCATTTATTACGATTTTGAGAACATTGTTTTGAATCAGGGAATATTTTTAAATTTTGTGAATAATTTTTAAAATTTACTATCATTTCTAAAATAAATTTATTTTTCAAAATGCATGAAGATTTTTTAAATCAATGAAAAAAATCGTGACTTTGGGGACATTTTTTTGTTTGCTCTTTCTAAATGTTTTTAGACATTTCAAAAAAATTCATGAATGTCTTTCAAATTCTCCTACATTTTTTGAATACGCGAACATTTTATAGTTTCCTGGACATTTTTCAAAATCATTAACATTTTTGAATTCGTGAGCATTTTATGATTTCTCAAATATTTTCAAACTCGATATTTTTTGGAATACCGTATTATTCTAAAGAAGAAGAAAAAATAAAAACAGAAAAGAAAAAAAGAAATGAGAAAAACAGGGGTGTCTCTTCCTGTACATGGGGGGGGGGGCCCAAAAACGCTTGCTGTTGGAGCGGGGGTGCGCGTTTCCTTCCTATTTGGCGCGTAGGTCGCCAGATAGGATGTCCCGAATTTTGGATGTATCGTCTGCAACTGCGCTCGTGCTCAGTATAGGACTTTCGAACTTGTCCAAAAACCTATAGCCGCGGTGTTAGACATATCCCGGTAAAATGTTGACCACCTCTCGCGACTGGCGACTTCGAGCGAACCTGCTCTGACCGCCACCGCCGCTGCCGCCGGCCTCCTCCGGAGGCTCAGCTCCCGGCCGCTCCTGCTCGGGTGGGGGGTCGCATCGCTCCCCATGGCTACCCCTCTCTAGCAGCTCGCGCAAGCATCCCCTCTCCAGGCGGCGCGCTTACGAAGAGCAGCGGCTGGATCTTATCCTCTGCCTCCCCACTCCGGTGAGTTGTTGCAGCAATTTGCCCCTCTGGTTTGACCGGAGGTGGCCCTTTTATCTGCTCCTTACCCCCCCCCCCGCCTGAACCATTGGAAGGTGCTCGGGCTGGCTGTATCGAGAGGATCTATTCCCGTGGCTCTGCATCTGGCATGTCATCTGGTGCCAGCAAGATGCCGTTAGGGGAGAAGCAGAATGCTGCAGTGGGGAAGGAGCCTGTTGAGAAGGCGGAAGGGGTGGACTCCATGATGGGGCGCCTTAACCTCCTTGCGGACGACACTGATTTTGTGGAGATGAGTGATGATGAGGAAGGGGATTGCTCGGTGCCGGTGAAGTGGTCGCTGCTCGGGATGATTCTCTCGCCCTCTGTGATTCATATCAGCACCACCACGTCGGCAATGCGCCCGGCCTGGGGAAATCCCAGGGGGCTCAAGCTCAGGAACGTTCGAGACAATGTGTTTGTGGCTGATTTCGCGAACAAGTTTGACAGAGATAGGGCTCAAGAGGGGACACCATGGATGATGGGTAAACATGCGGTTCTCCTTCAAGACTACGATCCCTGGCTTCGCCCGTCAGATATCAGGTTCGACTCAATGTCTATCTGGGTCAGAATCTTGAACCTTCCCTTTGAATGGATGAACAATCGCAAGGGCCTGAAGATTGCAAAACTGATCGACAAGAACTACACGGTGGATGTGGACGAGGGTGGCGATGCCTCAGGCTCCTTTCTGCGAGCCAGGGTGTCCATCCCTCTTAAAGGGCCCTTGCGCCGGTGGGTGACAATCAGGAAGGGCAGCGAGGATGTGAAATATGACCTACAGTATGAAAAACCCCCTTCTATTGCTTCAGTTGTGGCCTCATTGGGCATGGTGATCTAGAATGTCAGTCCCCAGCAGACCGAGACCAGTTTGGCAAGCTCCCCTTTGATAGAGGCTTGAGAGCCCTAGAGGAGAGAAGAAAGCGGCTGCAATCCTTTGGGCAGGCTGCTGTTTCGGCTTCCTGTAGCAGTGATAACAAAGACAGAGGAGGGGGAAGCCGTGGCTCCGTCCCTGAGTCTGCCACGAGCAGAACTTCTCGTGAAACAGGGGTGAATGAGACTGTGAAGCCTGGCGAGCAAGAGGCGACTTCACCACTTGCAAAAAACAAACCTGTCCCAGGAAGAAACAAAGTTTCCGAGATTGCAAAGAAATTATTCTCTACGGACCCGGAGATGCCGGAAAAATATGTACGCAAGAGAAAACTAGAATCTAGGGCTGGGAGTAAAGGAGATGGGGCTGCTAAGGGGAAGCTTTCTGCTGCCCCCCTGCAAGGTTCAGACCTCTCTCTGGTCGTCGTGGGCAAGGGCTTAGAGGGAGGGCCCAGTCTCCCGCTCACTGGTTTGGACAAGGACGAAGAGCTGACAAAAAAACACAAGAATGACCAGTTCTGTTTCCAAAGCCAGGGGAATCAAAAGGGGGTGGGTAGAGATCAAGTTGCAACAAGCACAGACGCGGGGCTGCCTATTCAGCCCTGCAGTAAGCAATGAAGGTCGTCGCTTTCAACTGCCGGGGGTTTGGGAACCAGCCGGCAGTCGAGGGCCTTCTGGAGCTACAGAAGGCTGAAGACCCTGACATCCTCTTTCTTTCAGAAACAAAGCTGGACAGGGAGAGGATGAAGCGAATTAAGGTGTTGTTGGGAATGCCCAACATGGAGGTAAAGGACTGTGAGGGGCAAAGCGGTGGCTTGGCCCTTCTCTGGAAGAAGGATGTAAATGTAAGAGTGAACCATGGGATGTCGCGCTACCACATCGATGCCGACGTCACTGGGGAGGATGGGTTCGTCTGGAGGCTTACTAGTATTTATGGTGAACCGAAGCACAGGGAGAAAGAGAAGACTTGGAAACTCTTGCGCATCCTTCATGGACGTTCCTCTCTGCCTTGGATGTGTTTTGGTGACTTCAATGAGATCCTCTTCACAAGTGAGAAGCAGGGGGGTCCGGATAGATCCCATGCCTGCATGGATAAATTTCAGAGTGCTCTGGAGTTCTGTGAGCTCGAGGATTTGGGCTTCGTGGGGGATCCTTACACTTGGCGCAATCACAGTCACCGAGCGGACTCTTACATTAAGGAGAGGCTTGATCGGGCTATCGCAAACTTGGGATGGCGCTCCCATTTCCCGGCCTACAAGGAAATCAATGGGGATCCAAGGCACTCCGATCACAGACCCGTGATTGTGGTTTTGGAACCGGAATACCGGGGCAATAGCACTGGGTGCGTGTTTGAACAACCAAAATTCGAGGCAAGGTGGCTTGAGGAGGAGCAATGCGATGAGGTGGTGCGCAATGCCTGGCACTTGGCAATGCTGACTGGCGATAGAGGGTTAGCTGCCACAATCAAAAGAGTGGGGATGGAACTGCACACATGGAGCAAAGAGGCCTTGGGCGATCTAAAGAACCGTATCAAGAAGGTCAAGAAGGAGCTCAATCGCTGCAGGAAAAGAGCCATCTCCCAGGAGCAAGTCTCTCTTGAGCAGATGCTAAGGTACAAGCTTGAGAGACTGCAAGACCAAAAAAATACTTATTGGAAGCAGCGAGCGAAGGCTCATTGGCTGCATGATGGAGATCGAAACACTAGCTTCTTCCACGCTTGCGCCTCGGAGAGGCGCAGGGTGAACTTGATCAAATCTCTCAAGAATGACGAGGGCGGTGTGGTGGAGGGGGAGGAGGAGCTGAGAACCTTTATCACTAACTACTACAAGCAGCTTTTCTCTTCTCGTGCAGGAACTAGAGCGGATGAGCTCCTTGACAAGGTCTCCCCCATTGTTACTGCTGAGATGAATGTCTTCCTTAAGAGACCTTTCACCATTGAAGAAATAAAATTGGCTCTTAATTCCATGGGTGATTTGAAGGCCCCGGGTCTAGATGGCAAGCCAGCGGTCTTTTATAAGCGCTTCTGGGATCTAGTAGGGGACGTTGTGCAGGGCGAAGTTCTTGAGGTTCTGAACGGTGGCCAAATTCCAGCGGGCTGGAATGAAACGGTCATTGTCTTGATCCCCAAAGTCAAGAATCCAACCCACCTTAAGGAGTTGCGGCCGATCAGCCTTTGCAACGTGGTGTTTAAGATTGTCACAAAGGTGATTGCTTGTCGGATGAAGGAGGTGCTTGATGTGGTCATTTCTCCTAGCCAGAGTGCCTTTGTCTCTGGACGGCTGATTACCGACAATATTCTGATCGCTTATGAGACCACCCATTTCATGCGCCAGAGAAAGGGAGGTAGAGATGGGCTTGCAGCAGTCAAGCTGGATATGAGTAAGGCTTTTGACCGTGTTGAATGGCCTTTCTTGGAGAAGATAATGCTGAAACTAGGCTTCTCTAATAGCTGGGTGCAACTGGTGATGCGTTGTGTGACCACGGTCACATACAGGGTTAAGGTGAACAAGAATCTGACTGAGGTGGTGGTGCCTCAATGTGGCCTGAGGCAAGGGTGTCCTCTATCACCTTACCTTTTCATCTTGTGTGCTGAGGGGCTCTCGGCTCTCTTCCACCGGGCTGAGGAGGATGGATCCCTGCAGGGAGTTCAGGTTTGCCCTACGGCTCCCAAGATAAACCACCTCTTCTTCGCAGATGACTCCTTGATCTTTATGAAGGCGAATGAGCCAAGTGCTCGTAGGCTCCAAGAAATCCTTGCTCTCTACGAGGATGCGTCTGGCCAAATGATAAACAAGGAAAAGTTTGCTGTTATGTTCAGCAAGGGAACTTCTCAGCGAGCAAAAAGGAATTTTCAGAGGATTTTACAAATTCGAGACAAAGCTTTCAATGAAAGAAACCTTGGTCTGCCAATTTTCTTGGGTAGATCAAAAGCCAAGGCCTTTGAGTATCTTAAAGAGAGAATCTGGAAGTTGATCCAAGGGTGGAAGGAGAAATTCTTATCTAGAGCAGGGAAGGAGATCTTGGTTAAAGCCGTGGCCCAGGCGATCCCCATCTATGCCATGTCCTGCTTTGACATCACGAAATCTTTCTGCGATGAAATTAGCTCAATGGTCTGTCGCTATTGGTGGAATAATCAAGATGAGGAGCGGCACCACTGGTTGAGCTGGCAGTGTCTTACAAAGCCGAAAACTGAGGGTGGCCTTGGCCTTCGGGATCTCCACATCTTTAACCTGGCCATGTTGGCTAGACAAGGTTGGCGACTACTTCAAGACCCCGAGTCTCTTTGTGGGAGGGTGCTGCGGGCTAAATATTTCCCTGACGGGAAGCTTCTGGACGCTGTTCCCGCCCCTGGCATATCATACAGTTGGCGCAGCATCCTAAAAGGGGTGGACTTATTGAAGGAAGGGATTATCTGGAGAGTGGGGGATGGGACTAACATCAAGGTGTGGGAAGATCCTTGGATCCCCGAGGGCGATACAAGGAGGCCTAGATCTCTCCCTGGGCGCTCCCCAATCACTCTTGTAGCAGATTTGCTCAATCCAAACACCGAGGGCTGGGACGAGGCGTTGGTCCGTGATCTCTTTCAGGAGGAAGACGCAAAGGCCATTCTCTCCATTAGCATCTGCGAAGGGATGGAGGATAATTTTGCTTGGCATTTTGATCGGCATGGCATCTTCTCCGTCAAGTCTGCTTATAAGATTGGTGTTATGCTGCGCGATAGAAGGCTGGGAAGAGATGCTGCAAGCTCTAAGGAAAATTCTGCTAACAGCACTGTCAAATTTGATTGGAAGCATGTCTGGTCCCTGAAGGCCACCAACAAAATAAAGATGTTTGTGTGGCGCCTTGCCCACAATAGTCTGGCTAACCGCATGAAAATAAAAAAGCTAGGCGTGGACTTGGACACTAGATGCCCTGTTTGCCATAGGTTAAATGAAGATGGAGGGCACACCTTCCTGAAGTGCAAGAAAGCTAAAGAATGATGGAACATTTTGGCTTTGGGAGAGACCCGGGAAAAGCTCATGCTCTGTAATTCAGCCCACTCCATGCTTCAGGAGCTGTGGAGGTGTGATGAAGACACACAGCTGAAGGCCGTGACCTTTATGTGGGAATGGTGGAATGTTCGCAACAAGGCCAATGCTGGTGAGGCGGCTCCTAAGCCTCAAGCGGTTTGTCACCGGGTGGAGAAGATGCTGATTGAGTCCCTGGGCTTGCGCAAACCAAACAAGCCTCCTAGGCCACCAGACATTCACAAATGGAGCAAGCCCCCCGTGCATCATGTGAAGGTTAACTTCGACGGTGCCTTTGATGAAAATACATGTGCAGGGGGCTGGGGCTATGTGGTCCGTGATTAGGCTGGCGAATTTATCGCTGCTGGTGCGGGCAAGTCCGTGAACCTGAAATGTGCTTTGCAATCTGAATCTGTAGCCTGCCTTGCTGCCATTGATGGGGCGATCGGGATTGGGGCAAATCGAATCATCTTCGAGTCTGACTCCCCAACCCTTATACAGGCTTTGAAGAGCAACGATTATGACAAGGCAACCATTGGTGTGTTGGTGAAGGAAGCTAGAAGCCTATGCATCCTAAACTTTGATTCCTATGTTTTTTCTTTCAGCCGACGCACTTGTAACTCTGTTGCCCATGAGCTTGCCAAGCTGGGCGTTCATTCTGGGCCTGATGACTCCTTCTGGGAGGCCTCTGCCCCCAATTGCATTGTAAAACTGTTAGCCAGTGACATTGCTGTGCTTGAAGTTTAATGGAATTTCCATGTTCCCGTAAAAAAAAACCTATAGCCGCCGCGACATTCAGTCGCCTCCACTCGTCCTTCGTCTCCGACGACGGCGAGTTCGTTCTCCGTCTCCCTCCTCTCCGGTGAGTTGTCCACTCCTCCCTCGACCCCGACCCACCCTCCTCCTCAGTCCACAAGCTGCTGCTTCGCGGGCTGGCATCCCTCTAACCCTGCCACCAACCCCGAAACCGAACCCTAGCTAGCTCGCCGGATGCGCGGACAGGAAGGCATCGGCGATCTCATGATGAGTTCCAGTCGCATGCACGGCGCGTAGTATTCCCGATTTACTTTTAAATGTTGCTTAGCTTCTGATCGGTGACTGATTCGTATTATGCGATTGGATTGTGTGCCTTCTCGTTCGGCGAGTCAGATTTTTTCCCTCGATGTTTCTCTGTGGGATACATCTCTTGCTTCCTTGTTCCTGTCCCGAATTTGGCAGGAACCAACCTGTGGATGTAACACCATGCATCACAAACTATAATTAGTCTCTCATCTCCTACTACATATAAGGCTAGCTTTGTACTAATTCAATAACCATCGTCATATGCTTTGAACTAACTATATTAGAGCATCTCCAACAGGCGCGGCAAAACGGGCGCCCGCGTGGTAAAATCAGTTTTTCGCGCGCGCCGGTTGGTTCCGCGCGCTCCAGCGGTGGCGGGAAGTTACCGCGCGCGGGAAGCGTTTGCGCGCGCGCGGTAGAAAGCGGCACGCGGCGCGCTAGATTTGACGCGCCGCTTCGCGCACGCCTATAAAGTCCCGCGCTTCGCCACGCGCCCTTCTCCTCGCAATCTCGCCGCTCCGCACCCCACCGCTTCGCCGCGTCGCCGCTTTCTACGCCACCACCGCGCCACCATGCCGCCGCGCCGCCGGGGTGCTTCGGGCTTTCGCGGCGTCCGCGAGCGCCCCAACGGCTGGTACTCCGCCGAGATACGGGCCGGCGACGTCCGGCTCGGCCTCGGGACGTTCCGGAGCGCGCGCGAGGCGGCCCGCGCGTACGACGCGGCGGCGTGGCGCTTGGAGAGGCCCCGGTCCCAGATGAATTTCCGGGACGTCTTCACGCGCGAGGAGGCGCAGCGCCTCGCCCCTCCGCCGCGTCTCATCACGGACATGGACCGTGCCGACCACGCTCGGCGGCAGCGCCGTCTCCTCGTCGCCGAGGAGGACGAGCGAGCCATGGCGGAGTGGCGCCGTCGCCACCCAAAGGACGTCGACGCCGAGCGTGCCTACTGGGCGGAGAGGACAGCAAGGCGCCGCTCGGAGCGGGCGGACCGGCGTCGGCGGAAGGCAGTGGCGAACGAGCAGTGCGACATCGTCTCCGCAGGTGGGAGGTCGTTCTTCACCTCGGACGATGAACGTTGGGACGACGTATGGCTCTCAACCTCGGACGACACCGACGAGGATGACGATGGTGATGGTAGCGACTTAGAGTAGTTTTCTATCTATGTATGCCGTAGTAGTTTTTATCTATCTATCTATGTATGTCGAACTATCTATCATCTATGCCGTAGTAGTTGCACCGATGTAAAATATCTATGTATCGCTTTTTTTATCTATGCAATTTTAATTAAAAAAATATTGTAGAATGAGCGCGGGCGCTGCATTTTACCGCGCCTGCTGGAGCTGCGCGCGCGCGGCTTTTCAGCGCGGATGCTGGAGCAAACGCTGCGCGCCGCGCCAAACCAGGCGATGGGCGCGCGCCAAATCCGTTTTTACCGCGCGGCGCGTTGGGCGTCTGTTGGAGATGCTCTTACGTAGCAATCTTTTCAAGCGTGTGAGCTGATTGGCTTTACAGCCTTGCTTTTTGCTGGCTACTAATCACCTAGTATTTTGCATTTATTTCGTCCTGCTCTAGGATTTGGAAAGACGCCGACATCTATAAGATGCGGTGATGATCTCACTAGGAGTACAAATGAGGAGCTAATAGCCAGCAAGGCTGACTCGAAGCCGAACTCAAATGAGAACCTAACGACTTGCAATGGTGTTGGAAAGTTGATCGAGTCATTGCCTCCAGGTCAGCTGGTCACTATTTTTTTTACGCTTTTGCACACATTTTTAACAACTCAGGTGGAGCACTTACAATTGTGGTTTTGTGTGGTATCTTTATTTAAGTAGGTTCAGGTGCTACTGATACTGCCGGACCTGGCAGCTGTGGTGGTTCTGCTCGAGATGTCTCCGACTGTTCCGGTGAAGCTCCATCCAAAACGGCCTGTGGCGTCGTCTGGATTTACTTGTTTGATGGTGATCTTGCTTTTTTACGCTTCTGAACTCCCTAAATTAATACACATCTGCACTAGCAGTTAACTTTTGATCTTTTGTAGGAGACGCCATTCTGTTTTTATGCTCCGGCATTCCTATAGAACACAATCCGTCTTGCACAAAAGTGTTGACCTCAACAAATTTGGCTGCAGCTATGAGGGACAAAACAAAATCCAGCTCTGCCATGAAGGTTGGTAATTAACTATTTCCCCCATTTAATTTGCTTGTTCTGTTGTTCATTTTAAGTTATTATAATTGTGGCAATTCTATATTCTCTTCTTGCTTTGTTGTCATTTCAGATTCAAGTGCGCGATGCATTTAGTAATGTTGCCCCTGGGTGCTTGGAGGAATGTGAGTTAGATCACGGGACTGTTAGGGCTGCTGTTGTCAAAGTGACAGGGTTCCTTGATGTTTGTGAAGTACATCTCCGCCATGGGGTGGAAATTCCGCCCCTCATTGTCGTGGTAGCCATACACTTTAATGGCTCTGGTGGAGCGACGGCTGTAAAAGAGATCCTGAGTAAAGTTTCAACGCCTTCCGAGACTGTGCTTTGCAAGGTATGTTGTCAGTTTGTATCTTCCTTACATGGTAGAGGAAATAAATGAATAATTTATTTCGAGGAATAAGAATGACCTAATCTGTGCCCCATTAGATGCCACTTTTACTTTGTTTGATGCAAACCTTGTTGATTTTCGCTCTTTTATGTGCTAGGCTGGTGATGGCGAGCCACTCTTTGACGGTGATGGGAACTTTGTTGGCATGGCTATTTTTTCCGATGGCAGGCATGTTTATGTGCAAGGAAGTGTAATTTTTGAAAATTTGGTGGAATTTGCGAGAAGGATTAGGGTACGCGTGCGACAGCAGGAACGATATAGGTATGTCTCGTCCTGAATATAAAAGCAGTATTTTTCCAGTTTGCTTATCCACACCTGTCTTTCATCGGTCATGCCTGTGGTTTCACATTTGGTGGTTGTAATCATGAGCCGTGGGTGGACAAGGACATGCATTTGTATTTATTTTTTTAAGTTGTGAATCCTACCTCATGAATTACTTGATTTCTTTGCTACATGTACATAGATATATTTGCACCTGGACCATGCATGTGTCCTAGAAGCTCACTACGATTATTGACATGATTCAAGAAAACAGAAATCATGACCAATAAGCCCTCTTGTCTGATCTTAGATTTCACTGTTAGGTAGGGCGTTGAAGCCAGTACATGTGTTTGTCTAATGGAAAGAAGGAACATTTTCATTCAAGCTTAAACATAAATAGTTGAACTTAAGACTTACAACACTTCCTAACTCTCGGCGTCTATAAGCGTTAATGTCATTTTCCCCTATCTTCATCAGTTCTATCATGTTTTTGGTCTATTCGTATTTGATGTGTTCTGTCGCGGATTTGATTAAGTGGGTTCATTATGCTGTGCTGCAGATGATCTATAAGCGAAAAAGGCAAGCGCCGGTGCCGACATGATGTCTATGATGATCCAGTAAAGAGAAAGAGAACCTTCTTGTGATCTGGAAGGTGAGCAACACTGGCCACTCCTTAATAGTATTGAATATGTTATATGTGAGTTTGTTGCGGGTGATGCAAGTGTAGTCTTTTTTCTTCTATGGTTAACTAATAAGGTACTCCCTCCGTCCCAAAATTCTTGTCTTAAATTTGTCTAAATACGGATGTATCAAGTCACGTTTTAGTATTAGGTACATCCGTATCTAGACAAATTTAAGACAAGAATTTTGGGACGAAGGGAGTACTAATGTGTTGTTTAGTAGTACCACCTTAGGTACGTTTAGCCTTATTACATATGTCCATCAGTATCTCACAGTTAGCTTTTTTAACGAGTCCTGTCCATCAGCATCTACTTCAGCTCCTTTAACGAATCTGCTGAGTGCTTGTCATTTTTTTTGGATGAAGCAGGCCTGTCTAAATCTATTATGGTTATTTCTGATTCATTTCAATACATGCATTGTTTGGTTGCTTCAACCTGCTTTGAATTTAAAGGCTTGCTGTTTGCTGTACAAACGATAACGACAGATGGCCAGTGCAAGCCAATTTAGTATCATCCCTAGAATGATGATAAGGTAGTGATCAGCAAAATGAATCATGACTTTTGTCGAACCATGTGTGCTCAATCCAGTCAAAACAGCTATCAATATTCAGTCGGAAAAAGATGCACATGAGTATTGAATATATTGAATGTTTCTGATCTTGGATATTTTATTTTTATTTTTGTGGGTGCTGATCTGATCTGATCTTGGATATTAGAAAGAGGAAATCTTAGTACAACAAATATCACTACCCCAGTACCCCTATAGAAAGCACCATTGTCTCTGGAATCCAAACAATCTCAGCCATCCGCTTCATGATTGTAACAATTAACGTTGGACTAATGCTAATTGCCCCTTAATCTCATGCTTAATGTCCCCTGGAAATCTCTCCTCATTCGGTTCAAGGTGCTCCCCTCCCCTCTGGGGCTCTGTTCAAGGGATGTGATGTAAAACACCATTTCGTAGACATGGATGGAGAACCACCTGAATGCAAGAAAGTAGTGAAAGATTATATTTGGGCCTGTGTAGCAACTACACTAATGTGTAATCTGTAGCTTTTAGTTTCCCTTCACTTGTAGCAGGAACATGTGAGCTCTGCGATACCAAGCTCCATGAAGTGGTAGAAAACTGAGCTATGTTAGCTCAGTTTGTTGGCATTCATCCTAATCATTTCATATTCAGTTCAAATTTTTCTATGAAAATCTTATCTCCATGAATGCTTACAGATTCTAATTGCATACAAGTATGCACAAGATATGTAGAGGAGTTTCTATCACTGATTTATATAGTATTGACTATTGAGTGGAATATATGAGCTCCTAGCTAATAGTTCTCTGAGGGAGCTAAACTGGATTCCTTAATGGAAAAGAAACAATCAGCTGGAAGTTCCTATTTTATCTTTCTCCCTTTCTTAGCTAAAATAGACTTTTCTCTCTAAGTGAATATTCCACATAATTCTAGGCCAAATCAGTTCTCGCTTGTCTTGATTAATAGTTTATCCAAGCAGCTCCAACAAAACCTAACGAAATCACTAGCCAGTCTCAATACAAGTTAAACCCAGTGTTTATGTGTAGGTGCGCCAGCAATTACAGAAAACGGGGTTAGCCTTCCTTCTGGAGGTTGTTATTTTTTAGGATTGTTGTACGTGCTCGGTTTAGTGCTCCTGGCAGCTATAATTGTTGTTGGTTTAGGGTTTAGGGTTTAGGGAAGGCCATATGGAAGATCAAGTTTACCACCTTCACTTGGATGGCTACTTCTCAGGGTAGTGCAAGGAGAAGGAGTGAGGCATTTTGGTGCCCAGGCTCAGCTGCACCTGATATCATGGACGTTGAATGTTGCATGGGGATCCGAAAATAGGGCAGTTAAGACACAAGGATGGTTGATGGAAAAAACACTATACAGGGGTATATCGTAGAGCACAGTGCCGTACTATCGGCCTTTTGCGCAGCGTGGGAGACAGCTCCGTTCGTGCTTGATTCTGATCCGTGGCCCGGGATGTTTGTTGTCATATGAGCCTAGGTCTAGTCTGTCAGCCCGTATGGGTATATTGAATGCGCAGAAGAAGCACTCAGCTGAGTAGATAGACGTGTGAGCAAGACAATGTATCATGAGAGTTAATAATTTATCAGGGAGGGGATGTTCAGACTTGGTGACCTGAATTAAGCAAACAAGGCTTTCATAGATGGATAGGTGCGTATTACAACGCTAGTCGCAGACTCGCAATACATCAAACTTGGCCAGTCAGTTTACAACACCAAAACTGTCGGAGTGGCTAAATCCTGGACCCCTAGTGCCACATGGAAGGACTAAGCAAAGTAATCCTAGTTACTTGACCTAAAGTAAGTCATGATGACAACACAGAGAACTAACACGGCCACCAGGAGACTGGTAACGGCACTAGTTGAGCTATGCGTGAGATTTGATACGCTCTTAGTGCATCCACGATGGGATTTGTCACCTGGTCAACTGGGGGCAGACTGAACCAGCGGCTGGTTGACGATGGGCACCGGATGGTGGCGGGTTGAAGAGCTTGGCTAGCTGTTGCATTGAGCGACCGGTCGATCTGGTTAGGATTCAGTCTTGCGGCATAAACATCTTCGAACTCAAGAAAGGCACACGACTGGGAAACATGGTAAAGAGACACGGATTAACACAATCAGAAATGTGAGTACCAGAATAAAACGTATAGCTACCAGGATTGATGCACTTGTATTACTCGAAACAAGGATTGTGCATGCCCCTTGCGGGCAAGGGAGGTCATGAGGTGGGGGCTGAAACTGGGGAAGAAAGGATCGGTGATTGCCCTAGAACACTACTCGGTGGTAGGTGGCCGTTTGGGCTTCAGTTACTGCATGACAGATGACAGATGGGACGAGACAGCTCACAAAGGTATCTGCATGCCCGACCGTCAGACAATGGCATGCGCCGCTATGCAATAGACGGCACCTACTCGTCATAAAGACTCAGAACCTATTTCTTTTCCAACTTCAATACGGTGAGGATACAGGGAATAATACAAGGAATATCGTTGATCCCGAGGTGTGTGGACGCTAGAGATAACGGGAGCATCTGAGCCCGGGCTCAGAAACGAATTTTCGAAGGGGAAGGCCATATGGAAGATCAAGTTTGCCAATGTAGAACATGAATCTTAAGAAAACATTTTGGAGATATTGGAGGCAGCAAGCTTGAACATGATTTCCTTTTTTTTTACCAAACATTGAGCATGTGATCAGTGGAAAAGGTCAACTGTCCAGCAATGACGAAATTCCAAGTGGGTGGTGGCAGAGGTGATTGACAAATTGATTGGGGGCTCCTGCAAATTCTGGAGGTGATGCTATATACAATGGTTTAGCTAGATAGTTTATAATGTTTGAAGGTTGTTTATTTTTTCCTTTTGATCTAAATTGCATGTAAAATGTTGATTCATTTTATGTGGCCATTTTATTTTATTTTGCTATACTTCTCAGTAAACATTGTTTTTGTTAAATAAGTGAAATAAGTTGATGCTAACAACTGTTAGTTTGATAATTCACTCTCCTGCCTTACTTTGGACCACTTACTATATATGTGATGCATCATCTAACCAGCTCTACTAGATGTGCCCTCACCTAAAGGATTTCAATATGTATGATATGGCTAATTTTGCACTTAGCCAGCTACCTTACTGCCATGTACTCTCTCCGTCCCAAAATAATTGTCTCAACTTTGTACTAACTAGCTTTAGTACAAAGTTATACTAAGGTTGAGACACTTATTTTGAGATGGAGGGAGTATATGAAAAAAGACGGCTAAATGGGCACATGAAAGGGGGAGAACCATAGGCAAGGCATGTGCAGGGTCTGCTTGCCTGGAGTTACAACAGCCTGGTACCGTGAAGTATCCTCAAAAGTGTGTCAAAAGCAGGATCTGTACTGGCAACAAGATATATCGGAGGAAGAAGCAAATATCGACAAGAAAAAACGAAAAAACAACCATAAGTTCCAATGTGGTGCTCAAGCAATTATGATGCATGTCAAGTTAAAGTGTTTGAATTAAGTTACATTTACACTAATCAAATTAAATGGAGTTGGAAAACATGAAGCAATAGTTTTTCAACAAAACTCAACATGCATATTGAAATAAAAATTGATTTACCAGTGATGAGTAAAGTAAAATTTGTTAAACATGCATGATAATGCAATGAATGGATTCTATGCATTTTTTTGGGGGTATAAAGTTTGTCATTTTCAGATTTAAAATGAATTAGTTATGATTTATGCAAGTTTTAAGTAAATTAATGTAATTTAATTAAGGCATTTTTATTTCTGGTGCAAATGGATATTTATGCATGAAATTGTTTTAAACTTATTTGAAATGCATTTGAATTTTCTAACAGAGAAATAAAACAGAAATTTACTGGGCCAAAACTGGTTTTCAGCCGGCTATCCAACATTCACTGAGCACTGAATGGCGTTGTAGCACACTTGACCAAAGTGGACCGGGCTTGCTCTTTCTCTTGTGCTTGCCCTCTGTGCCATGTGTGATGTTTGGCTCAAACCTCAAGGTACACAAGGTAGGAGTGTCAAGAAGTAGCCGATCCTTGAGAGAACCAAGAAGACACACATAAAGGAGCATATATGATGTCATGTCCCTTGGCGATGTATCTAATGCCATGGTGATGACCCAAGGGTACTTCGCACCAGTTGTCGAGGTGGAGGTATCTCAAACTCTAGGCGAAAGCCTTGCCCAACGCGGAAGTCGATACCAGCGATGATAGCGCCCGTGCAAGTCTGTCTCCTCCTTGGAGGCATCGTCGAATAGTTCATCTCTACAATGGGACATGGAAGGTTGGATCTTGTCTGCAACGGCTACTGGTGTGGTCAAACCACCTCCACTGCGGTTTGGTGTGGGTGATGTGATGCTCTTTGGGTGAAACCTTTGCCTGGCGGCGGTTGGTGCTGATGACGACATAGGAGATGTTGTCGAAGATCTTGTTTCACATTTGCGTTGGGTCTCGTCAGCCCTTGCCAGTTGGATGTGTGTGGTGGTGGAGTCTAGTTTGAGGTTAGGGGTTGCACACCCTTCTTGTCTGTTTTTTTGCACATTTGTCATGTAAACAATCCTTCAATTGTGATGTTTATGGCCTGGTTTTGCTTATAAACTGGGTCATATTTTATTATTCTTATTGAACTTGGAGGAGCACACTATCCTCTTTGACGAGGTTTGAACAATGTTTTTGGGCTAGTTTCGCTTATAAACTGGGTCATTCTATTAAGAAACTTAACAAAGTTGCAGGAGCATACTGTCTATTTGCCAAGGTTAAAAAAAGCCTTGGAAAAATTGTTATAGTGAAATTCTTAAAATTTCGTGTGCAAAACTTTCAAAGATAAGTGAACCTCCATAGCCTTCAACAATGAGGTTGTGCAACCATATAGATAGCTCGTCTTTAAATAAGCATCTTCCTGTTTTTTCTTGCATATTCAAATGATTTTGCTTCATGTATGTATGTACTTTTTTTATTAGTTTGAATTGCTTACCACATATGTCACGTTGTATGTACGTTTTCAAAAAATGTATGTACTATATATAGGTCACTCCACTTGTGGATGGAAATGTTGTAGGAGTACATGTTATCAGCAAACTTGACTTTTTGCTATTGCCGATGACCCAAAAGAATCGGCAACAGTAATGAGATTCTGGTAAGTACCAGTCACGACCCTCTTTGATCCCTTGGAGAGCAACGGAACGTTGTTACATATTGTTGGCAATAATAATGCTTCACATTTAGTGCAAAATAGCATCAGTATGGTAATTTAGCGTCATTTTCATTTTTCGCAACAAACAACTAATTGCTGATGTATCAAGTTATAAGCTTGATTCGTGGGTGTCAATCTCCACCCAACTTAAGTGCAAGCCTGGTGTAAATTACACTGGAGAGAAACTTCACACTACAATTTCCTCCCGGCTGTAACAAATGCTCACTCTGCCATTAACAGATTCAAATAGGAAAGATTTACCTTTGTCAAGAACCATATGACACCCGATGATTTAGGGCCTGAAAGGGTTAAACTGATACGAGAATACCTTTGGCCTGCATAACCGATCCTTTTTTTTTGCGAGGGTAAAGAGATTTTATTCCAGAATAACAGGGTTACACTCAAGAGGCAATAGTTCCTCCACGCAAGGTGGACCTCTACCTAGCCATACGGCAGTAGTACTCTCCGTACGACTATATGAAGCCAATCGATCTGCTACCCTGTTTTGTTCGCGCTTAATTTTCGACGGAATAAACTCTCTAACACCCATGTGTCGCTGAATCTCAACAACCAAATGTCCATAAGCAGAGTACCGAAGACTGTCCCCTCTCATTGCCAAGAAAGCTTCTGACGAATCGGTTTGGACAATAATAGGCCCCTCCTCGTGCTCGATAGCAAGTGCCATCCCTTGCATTAGAGCATGTAGTTCAGCTTCTAGGGCGTCATTGCAGTTGAAGATACACCGATACGCCGCAAAGATGACACTCCCGTCACTACGTCGCAGCACCATCCCCGCTGCTGCTAATCCATCCGCCTTAGCGTAAGCACCATCAACCGACAGTGCTGTTTGGCCTGGCGGGGGCTTTGGCCAAGGTAGCACCGGAGCAGGTGTTCGTACATTAGATTGCTCACTACTAGAAAAAGGGCTATAGATGGAATTGACACTAATGGCGCACCAGACAAGTGGTGCGCCATTAGTATATACTTATGGCGCACCACCTTCTGATACGCCATTAGTGTTGAAACTACTAATGGCGCACCTGGCCCAAGGTGCGCCATTAGTATCAAAAAAAAATTTGAACTAGCGCGCCTGTCCAAACATACTAATGGCGCATCCAGAAGAAGTGCGCCATTACTAGTTGTAACTAGTAATGGCGCACCTGTCAGAAAGTGCGCCACTAATGTTGTTTTTTTATTATTTTTTATTCCTTTTTTTGCAAAACTACTAATGGCGCACTGTCCCACGGTGCGCCATGGGACAGTGCGCCATTAGTATGTTTTTTTTTGCAAAACTACTAATGGCGCACCACCAGAGAGTGCGCCATTAGTAACCTGGATTACTAATGGCGCATTTATGGTTGGTGCGCCATTAGTAAGTGGGCAGCAACAAGATATTTTGGACAGCCTCTCCTCCCACACTCACTTTCTCCCCACTTCATTCTCTCCACCGCCTCCTCCTTGTCTCGGGTGCCTCCTCTTTTTCACCTCATTTCCACCATAGATTCATTCAAATTAAGTGGTTAAATTACCTTGTTTTGATAGGTAAGTAAGGGGGGAAGCTATATTTATGTTGTTCTCCCTACAACAATGTGCACATGCACTTTTTATGGCCTAGCTAGATCTATGTATGTTCGTGGTGTTGCATATGTTTGTGGTGTTGCATATGTGTTTGTGTTTGGAGGTGTACCGGTATTTGAAATGCGATAGTTGCCAATATTTTGCCGGAATGTTGATTCATTTCCGTTTTGGCGAGAATTTTGGCATTAAGCATTCTTTTTGGTCCTATTTTTAGGGAAGGTCATGCCAAATTTTTTCTTGGTTCTAAAATATTGTTTTGCTCTACCCCGCAGGCGACCATGGTCCGCACGATGATCGAAGGCATCGTGAATAGGTTTTTGAGGTCCGCGAAGGCCGAGATGCTTCAAAAGAACGAGATGGAGATAAGATGTCCGTGTCGAAGATGCAAGCTGAAGAGCCTTATTGCGGACCCGGATTCCGGGCAGGTGCGGGACCACCTGCTCTTGCGTGGTTTCATGGATGGCTATCGATGGCAAGGTGATGAAGATGACTACGAAGTCGTCCATGGGGGCCGGGCAAGAAATGAGGAAGGGCAGCAAGACAACCACCGCGGCTCGGGAGGGCGAGAAGACGAAGAATCCCCAGGAGATGATCATGACGGTGATGCTGTACACAGTCATCATGTAGAAGATGCAGGACATGATGATCATGCCGGCGGAGCAGACGACGCTGGACCATCCATGGGTTGGGTGCAGGACCCTCATATTCAAGAGCTGCTTCTCAAGCAGACGGATAACGCAAGAGCTGCCGCCCGAGAGAAAGCCAAGATGGATCAACTTGAGTTAGACGCGGTTACTCCATTGTATGAAGGATGCAGGCCCGAGGATACCCTCCTGAAAGTAACGCTCATGGCTCTGGAGATGAAGGTAAAACACAAAATGACCGACGCATGCTTCGACGAGAACATGTCATTCTGGCACGAATGTCTTCCCAAGGGGAACAAGTGCCCGACCAATTTGGAGGAGGCGAAGAAAATCATGTGTCCTTTGGATTTACCGCACGTGAAATACCATGTGTGCATGAACAATTGCATCATTTATCGGGACGAGCACGCGGAGTCTACCATATGTCCGGTGTGCGGCGTCACTCGATACAAGAAGAGGAAGAAAGCTCCTCGAAAAGTGGTGTGGTACTTTCCGATCACTCCTCGTCTGCAGCGGTATTTCGCGGACCCTAAGGTAGCAAAGCTCCTGCGTTGGCACGCGGATAGGGAGGAGAAGAAGCGAGAAGATGACGCAAATGATCCGGAGATAGATAAAAAAGACAAGATGCTGAGTCACCCTAAGGATGCGAGCCAGTGGCAAGCGTTGAACTTCGAATACCCAGAATTTGGGAACGATCCAAGGAACATCGTGCTGGGCGCGAGCACCGATGGAGTCAATCCGTTTGGCAGCCAGAGAAGCACACATAGCACCTGGCCTGTGTTTGTGTGGATGTACAACCTTCCCCCTGGTTGTGCATGAAGAGGAAGTACATTCACATGAGTATGCTAATTGAAGGGCCGAAACAACCAGGGAACGACATCAATCTGTATCTGGGGCTGCTGAAAGAGGAGCTTGACACGCTGTGGAAAACGCCAGCCAATACGTGGGACGCCGTAGAGAAAGAATATTTCCCTATGAGAGCCGCACTGCTCACGACGGTGCACGACTATCTCGGTTACGGATATCTCGCGGGGCAGGTAGTCCACGGATTTTCTGGATGCGTAAGGTGCATGGATGACACAACGTATCGCCAGCTAGATAGAGATCCCGGGTCTTCGAAAACCGTGTTCATGGGACATCAAAGGTGGCTTCGCGACGATGACCCGTGGAGGAAACGCAAGGATCTGTTCGATGGTGAAACCGAACCCCGAAAACGCCCGTGTACGAGGAGCGGCGAGGAAATAGACAAGCTGTTGAAAAATTGGAAAGACTGCCCACTGCCGGGAAAGAAGCAAAAGGCGCCAGAGCCGGGAAAGAAGCGAAAGGCACCAGAGCCGCTGCTCAAGGTATGGAAAACGAGGTCTGTTTTCTGGGACTTGTCGTACTGGAAGATCCACCGTGTGCCTCACAGCCTTGATGTCATGCATATCACGAAGAACGTGTGCGAGAGTCTGCTTGGTACCCTGCTCAACATGCCAGAGAGGACCAAAGATGGGCCGAAAGCAAGGGCAGACTTGAAATCAATGGGCATCAGGCAGGAGCTTCACGCTAATGATGATGATGATGATGATGAGGCGAAGAAGGACACAGAAAGTCGTCGCAAAGGCAAAAAGGCCAAGAAGACCGGAAATGACTACCCTCCCGCGTGCTTCACTCTAAGTCAGGAGGAGATCGAGCAGTTTTTCACCTGCCTCCTAGGAGTAAAACTTCCTTACAGTTACGCAGGGAAGATAAGCAGATACCTAGACCCAGCGAAGCAGAAGTTCAGTGGGATGAAGTCTCACGACTGTCACGTGCTGATGACGCAGATACTTCCAGTTGCAATCCATGGGATCATGGACGCGCACGTCCGTGGAACGCTATTTGGCCTATGCAACTTTTTCGACGTCATCTCTCAGAAGTCGATTGGCGTGAGGCAACTCAGAAGGCTACAGGAAGAGATCGTGGTGATACTATGCGAGCTTGAGATGTACTTCCCGCCCGCATTCTTCGACGTTATGGTGCATCTGCTGGTCCATATAGTGGAGGATATCATCCAACTCGGGCCGACGTTCCTGCACAGCATGATGCCGTTCGAAAGGATGAATGGTGTCATCAAAGGATACGTTCGCAACATGTCACGTCCAGAGGAAAGTATAGCCAGGGGCTTTCTAACCGAAGAGTGCATCTCCTACTGCACGAATTATCTAGGCATCGAGAACCCCGTTGGTCTGCCCGTCAACAGGCACCTCGGCAGGCTCGCTGGATGGGGTCATCGTGAGGGTCGCCGCGAAATGCATGTCGACTTAGAGGGTCGAGTCGCCGACTTTGAAAGAGCAAACCTAGTCGCGCTACAACACATAGACGTGGTCGATCCTTGGGTGGTAGAGCACAAAACCTTTATTAAGAAGACGTACAATGACCGAGGCCAACAGAGGACGGACGAACATGTAATCAAAGAGCACAACTCATGTTTCACGCGTTGGTTCAAGCAGAAGCTTCTGTCGTACCCTTTACATGAGGATTCTTCCGCGGAAGAACAACTCATATTCGCCTTGTCACAGGGCGCCAAGCACAACCTGATGACCTATGAGGCGTACGATATCAACGGCTACACATTCTACACCGAGGCCAAGGACATGAAGAGCGATGGTTATCAGAACTCCGGGGTAACGATGGAATCCTACACCGGTAATGACAAGGACAGATACTACGGAAGGATCGAGGAGATCTGGGAGCTGAGCTACGCTGGAGAGAAGGTCCCGATGTTCCATGTCAGATGGGCGAAGAGCGTCCTAAAAGAAGACCGGTATTTCACCACCATGGTTATACCCGAAGCCAAATCCAAGACCGCGGGCGCAAACGTCACCGCGAAAAATGAGCCATGGGTACTGGCTTCCCAAGTTGACCAATGCTTCTTCATTACCGACCCATCAAAGCCCAGTCGTGTTGTCATGAGGAGAGGCAAAAGGAAGATCATCGGAATGGATGGAGTAGCCAATGAGCAAGACTTCGACAAGTACGGCGACCCGAGGATCGAACATGACGACGATGATGAAGTAGCAGCATACACCACAAGAAGAAGCAGGACCACCCTACCTAAAGGACGTCCGTTCCACAGAAGAACTCCATTTGCGAAAAAGAAGGGCAAGAAGATTGTGAACAGATAGCTAGCTAAGATCGATTGTATTTAAATCGTAGCCATCATTTCTCGATTGTATTTCATGGACACTTTTTGAACTATCATGAATATTTTCAAATTTCATGGACACTCGATCTCGATCCCCCTCCATCTCGATCGCTATCCCACCTCGCCAGATCCGGTCCCCCTCGCCGCCGAGCACCCCCCGGTGCACCGGCCGCCGCCGCCGACCCCCCGCACCCCTCCCCTACTCAACCGCCGCCGCCGACCCCCCGCACCCCTCCCCTACTCAACCGCCGCCACCGACCCCCCGCACCCCTCCCCTACTCAACCGCCGCCGCCGACCCCCCGCACCCCTCCCCTACTCAAATACTCATAAAAGGTGTCCCCGCCTGCCGGCGAGCATGGCTCCGGTCTGGCTGGAGTTCGAGTAGAACACCCACAGAACCTTTTTTCCCAATTTATGAAAAACAGACGTCAAATTTTTTGCACGTTGACGTGAACTTCCTCTGCATCGTCCGTTCCCCTACACGAATCTCAAGGCAGAGGGGGAAGTCACGCGATTGTTTTATAATGGGCGTGGACGCTCTCCTCAGGGAACCCACACACACCCATCACATTAGCTAGTGCATCTAGCTGCCACCCGGGAGTCAACAGGGGGGTGAGGGATTATGCAAATACGAGTATTAGTTTTAGATACATGGCAAGTTTGCAATAAAAACCTTTTTTTTCTTTTTTCACAGACGGCAGACTATGTAAAAAAATAGTTTTAGATACATGGCCGCTTTTTTCTTGTTTTCAATTCGTCCATGGCAATTTTATTAATTCTTATTTGTACCGTACCATGGCAATTTTTTAACCATTTGTATAACTTTTATTTTCTGTCCATAAATAAGTATTTTAAATGAAAAAAAAATTGTGGAGCCTGGGAATCGAACCCAAGACCTCCTGGTGTGAGAACTGGTTGCTGACCAGTCGAGCTAGTAGAGGGCGCTTGATGTGGATCAGGTCAGGTGGAATATAACCTGTTGGCTCGAGCAGAAAAAAAAATTACTAATGGCGCACCAGGGTGAGGTGCGCCATTAGTGTGGATGTACTTATGGCGCACCGAGGGGTGGTGCGCCATTAGTATTGTGCCGCCCCCATCCATAGTCCTCCCCGGCGGCCCACCTCTCTCCCTCGCCCTCGATCCCCTCTCTCTCCCTCGCCCTCGCCCTCGATCCCCTTCCCCGACGCCGCTGCCCCACCGCCTCGACGCCGCCCCGACGCCGCTGCCCCACCGCCTCGACGCCGCCCCGACGTCGCTGCCCCGCCGCCTCGAGGCTGCCCCACCGCCTCGCCGCCCCGACGCCGCTGCCCCGCCGCCTCGACGCCGCCCCGACGCCGCCTCGACGCCCGACGCCGCCTCGACGCCCCGACCCGCCCCGACGCCTCGACGCCTCACCCTGGTGAGTTCCGGCCCTTTCATCCAAGGAGCGCGGCACCGGCGAATCTAGCTGACCCTCGTGTCGTGTCTCTGCTCTGCAGGTAGAGCGCGCCGGCGAGCGACCAGGACGAGGACGACGCTGGGAGAGGAGGGCCACGTCGCCTCGGCTCTGACTGGTGGTGCTTCAGCCTCGGCTACAGCAAACATAGGTGAGTCCCCCACCCCCTTCTATTCTTCCTCCTCTCTGGTCCTTTATCAGCAAACTGTCTGTACCAATTGAATTGTTAAGCTAGCAGAGACACCCCAGAAGATACTAGTATTACCCGGACTTGTAATTTTGCTATTCAAACAGTTAGTCAGTCAGTGATGAGTGTGATCAGTTTTCAAAACATTTGGGATTCGCCTAAATTTGCCACTGCAAATCCAAAATGCAAAGCACAGACTAACAAATAAGCAGCTAGTAGTATATTTCAGTAAGTACTAGGATTGGATTGGGCAGTCCATATATATAGCACACTACAAACCAAGTTCATCATGAGCTGCTGCTGCAACTTAGTAAAAATTATGTCAAGCCTACATATCTTCCTTATCAAGCCAAACATAACAGAAGCAGGTGCAGGAGCTGTAGTACTCCATTTGGAGACTTTAACTGGATCAGATTAGGTACTCCATTTGCTGTAGTACTCCAGTTAAGTTAACTGAAACTAGTGACATCACTTGAAGCAACTTAAGTCTGAATAATCAAATTCATCATACACTATTACTTGAATCAAAGATCAGGTATTCCATTACAGTAGCAAGTGTACCAGTATTATTGGAGTAAAAAAATTCAGTTAAATTGTGCAGTAGTGTACTCCTGCTTGCTCTTCTCTGAAGCTTGTGAAATGATATACTTGCACTGATAAACTGAAAGAAATATTGCATTATAACTCTGGCTAAGTATTGAAACATAATACAATTCTGCTTATGTGTTGCATCTTTTGGAACTATATTTATCATTACCATTTCAAGGAATCTGCACTTCATGTGATGTTCGATCTCAACTTCGGCTTGAGAAAACATGTACTGATAAGCAAAATAACGGTTATCATGGTCCGACTCATGTTGAAGATTGTGCACCCCGGTTGAAAGCAGATTGCCTCAAGCAGGAAATCACTAGGAATTGTGCTTCTGGATGTATTATGTGCCATTGGTCTTTTTTATAAGCAAAAACAATTGTTAGCTTTTAGATGTTGTGGTGGTTCACTTGGTGGTATATTGTTTTGACTTACACTTGTTAGCTTTTTTATAAGCAAAAACATGCCAATGTATTTTCCATGCTGTGATGGAGGCCTTTTTTGCCTTGTCCACCCGAGAGGCCCTTGAGTTAGCTGGAATGTCGATTAACTTCCGTTCCAGCAAATTCGGGTACTCCATATGTCCTATTTTCAGCAAAGGTCATGCTGAAATTTTCCGTGAATTTTAGCATGACTTCGCTAAAAATAGGACATATGGGGTACTTGTGACTAATGCATGGACCAGGGTACTTGTGACTAATGATGAAAGCTTAGGCTTTTAGGGTGCCTCGGCGTCGAAAAACCCTCAATGATAAAAGCTTAGCTTTTAGGATGCCTCGGTGTCGACAAACCCTAAACAATAACCAACTTTTTAACCAAACTTTGTTCCTATTTAGAGAGAAACATGGCCAACAACGATGAGGCCGGGGGTTCGGGCGGCAAGGCATTCTGGGAGCTGTCCCAGGAGATGGAGGACCAACCTCAGTTGTATGAGGACGCCGCCTTCCCCATCGATCCTGAGACCACTGATGGTACCGCCGAGGATGACCCCACTGATGCCACCATTGATGGTGCCGCCGAGGATGCCACCACTGATGATGGCGGCGCACGTACAGATGGCAGCCAATCGAAGAGGCAACGGAAGGACCGGCGCCCGATCGTGCTCCTCACCCTCAAGGAGGAAGTTACTGAAGTGGACTCCAACGGGAATCCAACGGCGCCCGAACGAATAGTCAAGGGGTACTCGCTTCAGCTCGGGTGCATTCTCTAGAGCACCGTCTCGATCAACACCGAGAATCTGAGGCATCCTGACCAAGGGAATTTGCGCAACCTCCTCTTCACGAAGCTGCACGAACGATACAAGTTCCCCGCTGAATTTGCAAACACAAGCCTCAAAGGGAATAAAGTGAACAATGCTGCCCTCACGAAGATGAGCAAGGCCCTGTCTACTTGGAAAAGCAATGTGAAGAGAATGATCGAGAAAGGTGAGAGTTATTAGAAGATCAAGGAGAAAAATCCTTCGATCACCGAAGATGACTACAACGACTTCAAGATCAATTGCTCGAGCACCGCAAACTCCCAATCAAGTGAGTGGGGGAAACAAATGCGGGAGCTGAACATAGGGGAACACACACTCGGTCCCGGCGGTTACAGAGTGGCGGAGCCTATATGGGACAAGGAGGAGGCGGACCGTGCCGAGCAAGGCCTACCGCCCCTCTTCGATAAATACGGTGACAAGCAGACCAGGAACTTTGTCAGGGCCCGGTACAAGAAGGACCCGAAAACAAAGGAGCTTACCACAGATCCGAAGACCAGGAAGCTTGAGCTTGTTCTGGTAAGGAATACACCCCCACGTAATTAGCTCCATATGGTTGCATTCTAATTAATGAAGCCAAATTTCTAAATGGTTCACATTCCTTCCGCAGGCGACTGAAAGCAGTAGCGCGGGGTCGACTAAGAGCAACCCTTGGGACACCACTCTAAATAGGGCGTTGAATGTAATGAAGAACAAGGATAAGCTCAGTAAGCCGACGTCAGCTGGTCGTGTGGCCGACAAAGGCTTGTCGACAAAATGGGGGTCATACTATACCGCTGGTGTGCAAAAGGAGAAAAAGACCAGCTCGGAAAGCCAGGCGCGAGAGGTTTAAGAACTCAAGGCACAGGTGGCGCGGATTCCGGAGATTGTCCAAGAGCAAGTGGAACAACGACTCGGAGCGACGATCACCGCCATTGTGCCTACCTTGATCTCGGGGTTGAGTGCGTGGATTGCGGGCGGCCAACAGGGGCCGCCCCCGATTCCTAGCTTCACGGCCAGCAACTCGCATAATGCGATGGCGGGGCCATTGGTGCCTCCGGCGGAGGCGGCATTGGTGTCTCCGACGCCGGCACGGGAGCTTAATGCACCCGGGTGTACGCCGGCCGGCACCTCTACAGCAAGCGGCCCCTCCGTCAATTGCACGCCCGCCGTTGGCGGTGCCTCGACATTAGCCGAGCTCGACGCCATCATTACGGTAACTAATTAAGCCTCTCTCGGCCGAGGACTTCATCTCCTTGCCTTTGACTGGGCATCCCTGACGCCCTACATGTTTTCGCAGGGCGCCGCCGACGTTCCGTGCACTCTCCTCCACTTCATGAACAACGAGTTGGTCGATGTCGCCAAGGGCAAAATCGTTCAACCGGGCAACCCCTTGTTCCACGGTACCCAGATGCCACCCAACTTGTTTAGGGTTCAACCGGTTCGGGTGCTGCCAGGCTGCGACGAGTTGTTACCTCCGCGCCTGCCTGAGCTGGCCCCTGCTTTGGCCGAAGAGCCAGATTCGTTTGGGGGCGGGGGACACCACCCCAAAGACAACACCGCCAGTCGTTTTATGACAAGCTCGAGTTCATCGAAAACGGAGTTCACTTGCATCTTCTATGATGTTTTCGATGTTGGAGGGTATGCCGGTTCTTCTATGTTGGAGGTTTCACTCCTTTGTTTGCTAAGCATACCTCCCCTACCTCTTCTTACTATGTCGCTGTTTTGATGCTACTCGTCTTGCTCTATCCAACAAGCTTGAGTTTTCTCAATTCGGAGCTCATATGAAGAAGTACTGGCAGTTCTGGTTTTCCTTGGAGCTGCCGTTTTCCCCTTAGTTTGCTTGGCTCTGCCCCAGCGGTAGCACCGCGACCCACAGCGGTAGTACCGCCGAAGCTCCCCAGCGGTAGTACCGCTCTCAGAGCGGTAGTACCGCTCCAAGTGGTAGTACCGCTCTCCGAACGGTAGTACCGCTTGGGACCTTCGGCCGTAGTACCGCAGTGCTTCCGGGCTACTGCCGCCTCGATTCGAGTTCGATGTTTTTCGTGTCGGGTTTTGCGGTACTAGGAGCGGTAGTAGTGGCGGTAGTACCGCTCCAAGCGGTAGTACCGCTCTTACTCCCGCGGTAGTACCGCTCTGGGCCCAGGGCCCTGTCTTCCTCGCTAGCGCGGTAGTACCGCTGGGTGGGAGCGGTAGTACCGCTCTCAGCGGTAGTACCGCCCTGCCCTAGCGGTAGTACCGCTCTGTGCGGGGATGTACAGTGGGGTAACGGTTGGATTTCCCCCCTCCTATAAAAGGGGGTCTTCTTCCCCATTGAACTTTATCCCTTCGAGCTCGTGTTCTTCCCCTATTGTTGACCTTCTCCGAGCTTGCTATCTCTCAATCCCTCCATGGATTCTTGCTAGTTTTTGGGGGGAAAGAGAGAGGAGATCTAGATCCACATTTCCACCAATCACTTTCTCCTCTAAGTGAGGGGAACCCCTTGGATCTAGATCTTGGAGTTCTTCGTGTTCTTCTTTCGTTCTTCCTCTCATTTTCTTCCCTAGCATTAGTTGCTTCGGTGGGATTTGGGAGAGAAGGACTTGGGCACTCTGTGTGCCTTTGCCATTGCATTTGGTGCATCGGTTTGAGTTCTCCACGTGATACGTGGAAGTTACAAGTTGAGAAGCTTATTACTCTTGGGTGCTTGGTGCCCTTGAGCTTGTTCATCTTGGGTGCTTGGGCGCCCCTAGTTAGTTGGTGGTGTTCGGAGCTCAATCATTGTGGTGTAAAGCTTCGGGCACGCGTCGGGGTCTCCAATTAGGTTGTGGAGATCGCCCCGAGCATTTTGACGGGTACCGGTGACCGCCCCCAAGGGTTGCCAAAGTGTACGGGTTCGGTGACCGCCCCCAAGGGTCGCCATTTGTACGGGTTCGGTGACCGCCCTCAAGGGTCCCTTAGTGGAATCACGGCATCTTGCATTGTGCTAGGGCGTGAGGAGATTACGGTGGCCCTAGTGGCTTCTTGGGGAGCATTGTGCCTCCACACCGCTCCAAACGGAGATTAGCATCCGCAAGGGTGTGAACTTCGGGATACATCGTCGTCTCCGCGTGCCTCGGTTATCTCTTAACCGAGCCCTTTACTTATGCACTTTACTTTGTGATAGCCAAATTGTTCTTTGTCATATATCTTGCTATCACATAGTTGCTTATACTGCTTAGCATAAGTTGTTGGTGCACATAGGTGAGCCTAGTTGTTTTAGGTTTTGTGCTTGACAAATTAACCGCTAGGTTTATTCCGCATTTGTTCAAGCCTAAACCATAATTATTTTAAAACGCCTATTCACCCCCCTCTAGGCGACATCCACGATCTTTCAGACGACCGAGATGGCGCTACAGAGAAAACCTTGGGTGGCCGCTAAGGGAATTTCTGATCGAGACGAAGAAGGTGTTGGGGGCCGAACGCAAAAAGAGAAGATGGCAAGGTGGAGTGAGCTCAAGGTGGTGGAGGATGAGAACTTTGCCACAAGTTCTTCTTTGTAAGTGCCACCGAATGCATTTATCTTATTTCTTTCTTTTGCAATCTGGTTTCCTTCCCGTCTATTATTGGCATCTTCATCAACCTCGTTGTCCTCCTCAATGAATATGCTCAACCTTGATCTCTTTGAAGTGGTCTCCGCGATTCTTTGGATCCACTTCTGGTTCTTGCATAGCTCTTTGTAGCAATGATGCAACGTGAAGGGCTTGTGACCGAACTTGGTTTTTCTATGCTTGGATAGTTTTTGGATGTAGGGGCCATATTCCGTCACTTGCACACCGCTCAGTGGTGCATGATTCATTTAGTTGGGAAAAGGAGGAGAGCCTTCTTAGCACTTGTATTTTGTTGTCTCGCTCTTTGTAGGTATCCAATGCAGTTTGGGTTTTAATCGATTTTTCCTAGCTGACATGGATTATATTTTTTAGGTAAATAGCTGACTTAGATTTTTCTTTATCCAGCCATTCTTATTTTTGGTCATATGCATGTTTCTGCAGCTGATGAGCTCATGAACGGAAAGGTTCAAGCCATGGTCATCTCGCCAGAGACATCACCTGAAGCCGAGCTATTCGCCAACCTCGCGAAGCGCAGCAGCATCCCGATCCTTTCCTTCTCGGCCACCTCGCTGGCATCAATTCCGTCGCAGGCACGTTTCTTTGTGCACAGTGCAGCCAACACCAACTCCCAGGCCGCGCCCGTTGCATCCATCCTTGAGGCATTCCAATGGCGCGCGGCCGTCCTGCTACTCGAGGAGTCCACCTACGGCATCAGCATTGTCTCGGCATTGGTCCACGAGTTCCAGGGGCACGGGCACGGGCACCGCGTACGCGGCATAATGGACAGCGTGGCTGTGCCAGCCGACGCGACAGACAGCCGCCTCGACGTAGTGTTTCTTGCAGTGAAGAACATGCCGGCGCGGGTGGTCGTCGTGCATGTGACTTCCGCTCTGGCTGTGCGCCTCTTCCGCCGGGCCATGGCCGCCGGCATGATGTCGGAGGGGTACGTCTGGATCGCCACGTCCGCCGTGGGCGATGCGGTGGACAGTCTCAGCCCCGGCGACCTCGACTGCCTGCAGGGGGTCGTCAGCCTGCGGGTCCACGTGCAGGCAACGGAGCAAGTTAGAAACTTCTCAAGACGGTTCAAGCAGAGGTTTCGGCAGGAGAACCCGGCTACCCATGACACCGTGAGCGTGCCGGTGTGGCTACTCTGGCTGTATGACACGGCATGGGCAACCACCACGGCGGCCGACAGGTCCTTCCGAACGACGACGCACGCAGCTGGAACGGGACTTGCCGATGCCGTGCTCAGCACCAGGTTCCATGGCCTGGCTGGAAGTTTCAGGCTGGTCGATGGGCAGCGGCAGATCCCAGCAACATACGAGATCGTGAATATCATAGGCGCCGGAGCGAGGACGGTCGGGTTTTGGACGCCGGAGTTTGGGATCTCAACAAGTTTGTACCCCAGGAGTGGCAAGGAGCTGAAGCAAATCCTTTGGCCAGGTGAAACGGCGGTTGTTCCGGTAGGGTGGAGCGAGTCCCCAAATGGGCGTCCGCTTCGCGTGGCTGTCCCGGTGAAGCGTGGATTCAGCCAATTTGTGAACATTTCCGGCGATCCAAGGACGGGAAGAGAAATTATCACCGGCTACTGCATCGACGTATTCCATGCAGCCACGGCGAAATTGGCCCATCCAGTCGCGTATCAGTACGTGCCAGTCAACGATAACTCCGAGTCTTACGACATGCTTGTCAACCTGGTGCATGAAAATGTGAGTGCAAATCCCATGATATAAGCTACGTATTCCCTTTGTTCCGAAATTCTTAAATTCATAGGTATATTTAATACGAACTTGATTAATGTTAAATGTATTTAACTTGGAACAAACCTAAAACTTCAAGTATTTTGAAACAGAGGAGTGTTTTCTTTTTTGCGAGGGACATAAGCTACTTGTGTAGTGCAATCAATTGAACTGCGATTCATTGTTGCAGAAAGTCGACGCGGTGGTTGCAGACATGACGATAACAGCGAGCCGGATGAAGCTTGTTTCTTTCACGGTGCCATTCGCTGAATCTGGGTGATCGATGATCGTGGCAGAGGAGGACAGAAGCAACAGCATGTGGATTTTCGTGAAGCCATTAACGCCATTACTCTGGCTCACCTGCATTGCGCTCTTCTTCTTCTCCAGCTTCATTGTGTGGGCGATCGAGCGCGAATCCAGCCCTGATTTCCCATACATGACTTGGAAGCAAGTCGCGTTCCGGTTCTTCAGTGCATTCTCAACTCTAGTCTTCTCCCAAAGTATAAACCAAAACATGCAACATGTATATATATATAGCTGAACCGATACATATACTAAAACTAATATACTCATTGTCACCTACCTTTAGAGGAGAAGCTGAAGAGCAACCTGTCGAAGCTCGTGGTGGTCATATCGATGTTTGTGGCATTCATTGTCACAACATGCTACACGGCCAGCCTGACGTCTATGTTGACGGCTCGACCGCTCCAACCGACGATAAGCGTCCTGGGAGAAAGGGACTACGTGGGCTATCAAGAGGGATCATTCATCGCCGACTTCCTAATAGACATGGGCTTTCACGAGGCCAAGTTAAGGGGATATACCACAATCGATGAGTACGCCGATGCTCTGAGGAGAGGGTCAGAGAACGGAGGGGTCTCGGCGATTTTCGACGAAATGCCCTATCTGAGGCTCTTCCTGTCGCGCTACTGCCAAGGCTACTCCATGGTCGGTCCAACCTACAAGAGCGCCGGGTTCGGATTTGTATGTGTCTCTTTCCCCACCCCCTAATTAAATTGTAGCAATCCAGGTCGATCAGATATTCAGGTGTGTACGTACGACGGAGTGCAACAAGAATGATTGTGGCTCTATTTCAGGTATTCCCCATGGGATCTCATCTAGCTCTTGACGTGTCGCGCGCCATCTTGGAGCTGGCAGAGGGAGAGAAGCTTGCACGCATCGAGAACAAGTGGTTTGCGCACCCTGGGGTCTGCGTGAACAAGAACAACAGCACCGACTCGTCGTTCAGGCTCGACCTCAGGAACTTCGGTGGGCTGTTCCTCATCAGCGTCTTGGTCTCGTGCCTCATGCTGCTGATAAACCTGACCGCATGTGTGGCCAGTAGTCCCCACAGAGTTCCGCCGTGGCTGTGTTCTTGGCTTTTGAGATTTGAGAGCCTCCAGCGGCGCCGAGATGAGTTCGTGGGGAACGGCGGTGGCGCACCTGAGCGAAATCCTCCGGAGCCGGCCGCCGGACAGACAGTGCAAGAAGCAGCTGTGACTACTAGTTCCTCGGAATCCTCCAGAACCTCAGCAGCCTCTTCGCCCGTTCCAGAAGAAATCGTAGCGCTTCCTCCAGGCCGTTCGATCGAGCGGGTTCTGCAGGAACATTCAGCCTCGCCGACCCAGTCCATACTCCATACAAATGCAGCCTAGGCAAACCGTGACAGGTCGAGCAAATCGTGGCAATTTCGGAAATGTACGGGCGGCCTACTTTCGCACTTTTCAGACATTTCTCGTGGGGGTATAATTGTATCATATCGCATGCAGGCAATGAATAGTAATTTCGGAAATGCGTTGGAATAATTAATAACAAGTCGTGACACTCGTGCATCTATGCTGTCAGAACTGCTACAAGTTACTGTTATGCAAGAATGAGTGGCTGTACTAACTACATGCCCTCAACCGGAATTTTTTCAAAACGGAGGTAAAAGATTTGCCTCTTTCATTAATTAAGAAGAAGTTTAGAGTTGCTTTCACAACAAAAAAGCAAGATAAGATACATAGATTCTACTCTCGCGGCATGATGTTTCCCAAGTGTTTCGAGCCTGCGGCGATCCAAAGCCTAGCCTCATTCTTGATGTTACCAAATATGACGGATGGTAGCGTCGATTTTTGTTGGAACACCCTCAACCGGAATGAGTGGTTGTGTTATGAAAGAAATCTAAAGTTTAGGAAAAGGATCAATATCGGGCGGCCGATCCATCGCAAACATCGGTAGGACAACCGCTGGATGCTATGAGGAGAACCTCTGGCCACTGTTAGGCCTTGTAAAATGGGAGATGCTTAGATAAATAAACCAGATTTTTTTTAAACACCGATGCTTATTTGTACAGGGTAGACGCTTAACTAAGCGTCTCTCCTGTAGAAATAGGCACCGGTGCTTCAGAAAATTTCGGTTATTTTTCTAAGCACCCCTCTAAGCATCTCCCATTGTACAAGGCCTTACGACGGCGGTAGCCGGATGATGCGGCCATGACTCACCGATGTTGGGAAGACGATTGCCGGGTGCTACGACGCCAAGCTGCGAAGGTGACCGTGGATGTAGACCGACCGACGGGCCATGACGAACGAGGACTCGAGCTGCTGCAGACGGCCAGGCTGTTACTCGAACCACGACAGAGCGACGTCTTTTTAATGCGGGAAGGCCATCATGACTAATTTTATTAAGATCAAATAATCAGTACATCATCAACTAGTTTAGTGGTGAATAGGGCCGCAAGAAAAGCTTGAGGCTCGTGAGCCGCTCGAGATTGACTCGTATTTTAGCTCAACTCGAAAAGAAATGAGATGAGTATGAATACTTTAAAGCAACTCCAATGCAAAGACTCAGATGGACACGTATTTTGTCCGTTTGGGTCATCTGTTCTGTCCGCCTAGCGGATGAGCCGGACATGCGCGGACTGTGGATGCACCCAGCGCAAGCGCATAAAGCGGACAACGCGACCACGGTGGAGACGTCGACGCCGCCGGGCCAGTCGTCGTGGCCGCCGCCACGGCTTGCTGCTTCATGGCGTCGTCCGTCGCGGAGGACATGGCCGACATCGCGCCGTCCTTCCACCTGATCTGCAGTTCACTGGGTCTCCCCGAAGTCGCCGTGGAGGAGCACGCAGAGGAAGACCAGCGCCAACACGCAAAGGAGGAGCACGCTATGGCTAGCTACTGAGCTCGGGAAGGGGTTGCAGGAGCAGAGGAAGTGAAGATTAGGAGTGCGTGAGATGTGAGCACGAGTGGAGGCTTGGGTGGGTGGTGGTGCTCGGGGCCTCCTTTTATAGCGGCCGTGTCCGCAGCCGCCGTGCCAGCGATGTCTGCCCGCCGCATCGGGAGCGGCCATGGCCGACATCGCGTCGTCCTCGAGGGCGCGTCCTTCCACCAGTCTGCAGTTCCCCACAGGTCTCCTCGGCCCCGCGCCGCCCGCCTGCTGTTACTCGGACCCACCGTGCTCCAATGCCCCGGCCCCGTGCCGCCCTGCTGCGCCGCTCTGCTTAGAACGGGCGGCGGCGGCCTGCGTAGGTGGCCTCGTCGGCGAGCGGCGGCGGTGGCCTGCGCAGGTGGCCTCACCGGCGAGCGTGGCGGCGGCCTGTGCAGTGGCCTCGTCACCAAGCGTGTGCGGTCACTGATGTGTAGGTCCAGGGCGGACACGAGCGAACGAGAGTCCGCGACGGGAGCGTCCGCTTTGTCCGTCGCGGATCCATTTATGGCTTAAATTTGGACTCAGTTTGCATCGGATCGTCCCGTTGAGCCAACTTTTTTGTCCGGATGACCCAAACGGATATAATGAGTCGCCCCATTGGAGTTGCTCTTATGTAGCTCGATCGAGAAGCGAGCCGATCTTGAGCCAGCATTGGCTCACTCGATTTTAGCTCGATAGCTCGATATCATCTAAGTATAATAAATAACCTTCATATATATTGCCAAGAATTAGGATCATTCATTTTCATATATGTTATGTACAATGTTTTTTCTTTACTTTACCTACTAGCAAACATGGAAATTAAGTATGGAGAAAATTTATTCTCATCACGTGGCCAACCATGTGTTCAATATCTTTTTATTTTCGTCAAAGTGAGCTGGCGCACCTTCATCGCCTTCTATCTATGATCTCTTGTTTCTAGATACTAGTTTTCACTTGAGAAAGAATAAGTCGAATTTATAGTGATTTTTCGGTTCTGTTGTGGCATATCTTGCTTTAAAATTTGCCTTAAAATGATTTTAAAAATCATCTTATTTAGCTCGAAACTAGCTCGAGATCGACTCGAGATCATTACAAGCTGAGCACAAGCCACTTTCTGCAGCTCGGCCTTGAGCTTCGCACATTTTGAGCTCGCTCGAATTTTAATATGAGTTGAGCTGAGCCTAGGCCAACTCACTCGAACTCGACTCTTTTGCAGCCCTAGTGGTGAGGCAACCTAGGGGTTCCTCCGACCACCTACTCGAAGTCTTACTAAAAAACAATATTGAGCTAGCACATGAGCCGCTTGATTAGTGGACCGATAACAATGTTTAAACTTATATTGTATACGAGCAATTCAAGAGGAATTGACGGGATTTTTTCTTGACCACGTCATACGTAAAATCGGAGAATACCATGTGAAAGTTGAAACCGATTTTAGATGTTAAGGAGTGTAAGACATGTTATATTGTACATATGTAGTAGCGTCGGATAGATATACGAAAACTTGTTGTTCGACCAATCTCTCAGAGAAAGAGAGGCTTCACTTATCTCTGTATATATATATTCACGACGATCTTTTGTAATTAATGGTTCCTTCATTTTCTTACTAGCTAGCGTGTCGAGTTCTCTCTATATGTATAGTAGCTAGATCGACCAAGCACGGAGAAAGAGAGGACATTTCTCTCTATTAGCTAGCTAACACAATATGAAACCCCAAAATTAACCCTAGAAAACCCCCTGACCCCGCCCCCCCCTAAAAAAAATCCAGCTCCTGCCAACTGCTGACGTGTGGATGCCTTTTGGTCCCGGGTGGTAATACTAACCAGGACTAAAGGTCCTTCTGCCTGGACGCCCTGCAGCGACCACGTGGAGCCCCTTCTGTCCCGGTTCGTAAACGAAACGGGGCTAAAGGTTTTGGGCTTTAGTCCCGACCCTCTTTAGTCCCGGTTCCAGAACCAGGACTGAAAGCCCTCTGGAACCGGGATTAATGACCGTTTTCTACTAGTGTTAACCTTCCCAATAGAAACACTAGTATCCACACATTTTGTGAAGATTGCTGAGGCAGCGTCCCACCAACATGATTGACCAGTGCAGAAGTCTATAACGATAAGAGAATCCGACTCCGCTTCTACATGGTGAAATTCCAAACTATTTGCGAGGGTTAATCCATCACGCATCGCCATTGCCTTCATAGTTACCACATTTGCAGCACAGGGAACATAGACACATTGAGCCGTAAGCAGATTACCATTTACATCTCTTGGTACTGTGGAAAAAGTCCAAAATAAACCTTTAAATTGTAGACGAAAGCTAAATCAAACCCTGAACTTCGAATCCCGAAAATTGGCACTCTGAACTTTTAATCCCGGTCTATTTTGGACCCTAGATCTGTTTGGCACACCGGGAATACTACAATCATGGCCGGGATAAACAACTACTCTCACAGAAAATAATTTGGGCCGGCCCACTATAACACAACAATAATTCGTGAAGTTAAAAAACGTTCGCACATTTCTAAACTTGTGTCGACTATGCGACCGACGCTCGCTCTCACTGTCACTCTCTCTCACTCACGCCTCTGCCCCACACCTCCCTCTTCCCCATCGCCTATGCCATGCTCCGGCGCTGCCGCCGACAACACCGCTTTCTGCCGCCACGTTCCGCCATGTCAAGCGAAGCTGTAAAGTATTCAGGCAAACAGGTACTGTAATTCACCCGCAAAAAAAAAACATGTACTGCAACTGTCAATTTGAAGAGAGGAAATGAGCTCAGAACTACATACAAGTTTATAAGATTTATATTCCAAAATTTGGTCACGCACATGTTCACAATTCCTACAACCGATACACGCCTCAGTCAAAATGATGGACAGCTCATATAAGCCGTTACTATTCCTCCATAACACTAGTAATTTTGATCTTAAAAGGAAATCCATTACACTGGGGTTTGTACATTCTATGTGCATCGTTTTTGGAGTCTGGTCGTCTGTATGTTCAGCATGTTGCCTAAACAAAGGGGAATGGATTTCCAATGGTATATCATCAGTGGCAAAGCGAGGCCGGCAAAGCACTCCTTAGCTGTCCCCCATATAGGTTATGTATAAAGAGGCAAGAAATGGAGATTGGCACAATTTACCCAGTCGGTTGAAACACACCTTTCTTATGTGCAAAATGGTGAAGCAATTTTGCATGTAGTTGTGTCAGGGGGAAATTAGGCGCAAAGTGCAAACTGTGTGAATCACTGCCAAAATGCTCGTGACATGGTGTATGAAACACCATGGCTTGACTGAGGACATGAAAATGTTATGAGAAATGTGATTCTGGAGTGGCCATGGTGGAGAGTGAGAAATGAGGCTAGGTACGTAGGAGTCACTATAAAAGGCACCCCAATGGGCAAGAGAGATTGCCCTTTGCTAGATCTAATTAAGCTTCTGATTAGTAGTGGGCAGTGAAAGCAATCATGGTAGTAGCGTACTTTTACTTCAAGGCTTCGACGGACGGCTGGGATAGTAGGATGTACCCACATTTGGGAGTAGAAAGTCAACTCTTGGCACCATTACTTTTTTTTAACAATGGCACTATTACTTCTATCCACATCCAAATCATGAGTAATGAAAGATCGTGTCACTTTCACTGCCCACGATTTGGATCGTGGATAGTAGAATAGTGCCATCTGGAGATGAGAGTTGACTTTCTACTTTCGAGTGTGGGTATACCCTATTATCTTAGCCATCCGTCAAAGTTGTGGTGCATCGTGATGGGAGCTTTGTGATTTGCATGCCTGCGTGTACAAGGTGGGAGCTTTGTGATTTGCATGCCTGCGTGTACTGCAAGGCGAAGGTGTTGGGATGCTCGGCTTCCTGCGTCCGCTCCGTTTTCCCACCAACGAGGTTGCCGTGCCTTGCATCGCCTGCGCCGTGGGAAGGAGCAGCCATGGACGAGGAGATGAAATTCCTGAATCATGATGCAGCCAATAAAAAGGTAAGCGCTGTATTGTTGTTGACGTAGTTAAGAATAAGATGGCAGTAATGTTGTGGGTGTAAGGCAAAGATTTTTCTCTTCGGATGATTCTCGGATGATTCGTAGAATCACGCGTGTTCTGAACCTGCCTTGGTGCTGGGTGGGTGTTCGAATGAGTAGTGATGTATGCATTTAAGACTGCGTTGAGGCCTTGTATCACCATAGTTATGCTGCTATGTATACTAGTAAGGAGGAGTTGCATCATTTCAAAATTTTAACCGCAATGGCGGGAGATTGGAGTAATGTCTACCGCCAGTAATAGTCAATGGTCCATCCCATGTCAATGATATGAATGTCTAAAATGCATGACGTGGATATTTTACGTGGCCAATTATGATGTGACAGACATGCATAACTTAGTGGGGGTGGAAGAGTGCGTGTTGTAAGAATTAAAAGTAATGGATTTGATGCATGATTGACAAATATTAAAGGTAAATGGTTGTGGTGCATAGTTGAAAAAATAACGTTAGTGGATGCCGACATGGCACACTTGGTGAGGTGAAAGGCTGCATGTTGAGAGAAATTGCTTATAGTGGGGATGAACTTTCTAAGAATAATAAAGAATATAGGATATGCGTTCTAGAACCCTCCTGAACCGGGTATTTCTTCTTTTCTTTGTTTTTTCATTTTGATTTTTCTCTTTTTTTGTCTTTTTCCTTTTCTAATTTTCTAATTCTTTTTTCTTTTCTTTTTCTAATTTTCATTATTTCGTTTTATTTTTTTCAAGTTCGTTCTTTTCCGTTATTATCCCCCATTTCTATTTTTTATTTGTTTGTTTAGCGAACATATTTCAAATTCATGAACATAAAAGGAAATAATGAACATTTTTTAAATTTGTCAACATATTAGGAAATTGAATTTTTCCCAATGTGTGAACACTTTTTACAATTTCCCAAACAATTTTTTGAAAACATTATCATTTATTACGATTTTGAGAACATTGTTTTGAATCAGGGAATATTTTTGAATTTTGTGAATAATTTTTAAAATTTACTATCATTTGTAAAATAAATTTATTTTTCAAAATGCATGAAGATTTTTTAAATCAATGAAAAAAATCGTGATTTTGGGGACATTTTTTTGTTTGCTCTTTCTAAATGTTTTTAGACATTTCAAAAAAATTAATGAATGTCTTTCAAATTCTCCTACATTTTTTGAATACGCGAACATTTTATAGTTTCCTGGACATTTTTCAAAATCATTAACATTTTTGAATTCATGAGCATTTTATGATTTCTCAAATATTTTCAAACTCGATATTTTTTGGAATACCGTATTATTCTAAAGAAGAAGAAAAAATAAAAACAGAAAAGAAAAAAAGAAATGAGAAAAACAGGGGTGTCTCTTCCTGTACATGGGGGGGGGGCCCAAAAACGCTTGCTGTTGGAGCGGGGGTGCGCGTTTCCTTCCTATTTGGCGCGTATGTCGCCAGATAGGATGTCCCGAATTTTGGATGTATCGTCTGCAACTGCGCTCGTGCTCAGTATAGGACTTTCGAACTTGTCCAAAAACCTATAGCCGCGGTGTTAGACATATCCCGGTAAAATGTTGACCACCTCTCGCGACTGGCGACTTCGAGCGAACCTGCTCTGACCGCCGCCGCCGCTGCCGCCGGCCTCCTCCGGAGGCTCAGCTCCCGGCCGCTCCTGCTCGGGTGGGGGGTCGCATCGCTCCCCATGGCTACCCCTCTCTAGCAGCTCGCGCAAGCATCCCCTCTCCAGGCGGCGCGCTTACGAAGAGCAGCGGCTGGATCTTATCCTCTGCCTCCCCACTCCGGTGAGTTGTTGCAGCAATTTGCCCCTCTGGTTTGACCGGAGGTGGCCCTTTTATCTGCTCCTTACCCCCCCCCCCCCCCCCCGCCTGAACCATTGGAAGGTGCTCGGGCTGGCTGTATCGAGAGGATCTATTCCCGTGGCTCTGCATCTGGCATGTCATATGGTGCCAGCAAGATGCCGTTAGGGGAGAAGCAGAATGCTGCAGTGGGGAAGGAGCCTGTTGAGAAGGCGGAAGGGGTGGACTCCATGATGGGGTGCCTTAACCTCCTTGCGGACGACACTGATTTTGTGGAGATGAGTGATGATGAGGAAGGGGATTGCTCGGTGCCGGTGAAGTGGTCGCTGCTCGGGATGATTCTCTCGCCCTCTGTGATTCATATCAGCACCACCACGTCGGCAATGCGCCCGGCCTGGGGAAATCCCAGGGGGCTCAAGCTCAGGAACGTTCGAGACAACGTGTTTGTGGCTGATTTCGCGAACAAGTCTGACAGAGATAGGGCTCAAGAGGGGACGCCATGGATGGTGGGTAAACATGCGGTTCTCCTTCAAGACTACGATCCCTGGCTTCGCCCGTCAGATATCAGGTTCGACTCAATGTCTATCTGGGTCAGAATCTTGAACCTTCCCTTTGAATGGATGAACAATCGCAAGGGCCTGAAGATTGCAAAACTGATCGACAAGAACTGCACGGTGGATGTGGACGAGGGTGGCAATGCCTCAGGCTCCTTTCTGCGAGCCAGGGTGTCCATCCCTCTTAAAGGGCCCTTGCGCCGGTGGGTGACAATCAGGAAGGGCAGCGAGGATGTGAAATATGACCTACAGTATGAAAAACCCCTTCTATTGCTTCAGTTGTGGCCTCATTGGGCATGGTGATCTAGAATGTCAGTCCCCAGCAGACCGAGACCAGTTTGGCAAGCTCCCCTTTGATAGAGGCTTGAGAGCCCCAGAGGAGAGAAGAAAGCGGCTGCAATCCTTTGGGCAGGCTGCTGTTTCAGCTTCCTGGAGCAGTGATAACAAAGACAGAGGAGGGGGAAGCCGTGGCTCCGTCCCTGAGTCTGCCACCAGCAGAACTTCTCGTGAAACAGGGGTGAATGAGACTGTGAAGCCTGGCGAGCAAGAGGCGACTTCACCACTTGCAAAAAACAAACCTGTCCCAGGAAGAAACAAAGTTTCCGAGATTGCAAAGAAATTATTCTCTACGGACCCGGAGATGCCGGAAAAATATGTACGCAAGAGAAAACCAGAATCTAGGGCTGGGAGTAAAGGAGATGGGGCTGCTAAGGGGAAGCTTTCTACTGCCCCCCTGCAAGGTTCAGACCTCTCTCTGGTCGTCGTGGGCAAGGGCTTAGTGGGAGGGCCCAGTCTCCCGCTCACTGGTTTGGACAAGGACGAAAAGCTGACAAAAAACACAAGAATGACCAGTTCTGTTTCCAAAGCCAGGGGAATCAAAAGGGGGTGGGTAGAGATCAAGTTGCAACAAGCACAGAAGCGGGGCTGCCTATTCAGCCCTGCAGTAAGCAATGAAGGTCGTCGCTTTCAACTGCCGGGGGTTTGGGAACCAGCCGGCAGTCGAGGGCCTTCTGGAGCTACAGAAGGCTGAAGACCCTGACATCCTCTTTCTTTCAGAAACAAAGCTGGACAGGGAGAGGATGAAGCGAATTAAGGTGTTGTCGGGAATGCCCAACATGGAGGTAAAGGACTGTGAGGGGCAAAGCGGTGGCTTGGCCCTTCTCTGGAAGAAGGATGTAAATGTAAGAGTGAACCCTGGGATGTCGCGCTACCACATCGACGCCGACGTCACTGGGGAGGATGGGTTCATCTGGAGGCTTACTAGTATTTATGGTGAACCGAAGCACGGGGAGAAAGAGAAGACTTGGAAACTCTTGCGCATCCTTCATGGACGTTCCTCTCTGCCTTGGATGTGTTTTGGTGACTTCAATGAGATCCTCTTCGCAAGTGAGAAGCAGGGGGGTCCGGATAGATCCCATGCCTGCATGGATAAATTTCGGAGTGCTCTGGAGTTCTGTGAGCTTGAGGATTTGGGCTTCGTGGGGGATCCTTACACTTGGCGCAATCACAGTCACCGAGCGGACTCTTACATTAAGGAGAGGCTTGATCGGGCTATCGCAAACTTGGGATGGCGCTCCCATTTCCCGGCCTACAAGGCAATCAATGGGGATCCAAGGCACTCCGATCACAGACCCGTGATTGTGGTTTTGGAACCGGAATACCGGGGCAATAGCACTGGGTGCGTGTTTGAACAACAAAAATTCGAGGCAAAGTGGCTTGAGGAGGAGCAATGCGATGAGGTGGTGCGCAATGCCTGGCACTTGGCAATGCTGACTGGCGATAGAGGGTTAGCTGCCACAATCAAAAGAGTTGGGATGGAACTGCACACATGGAGCAAAGAGGCCTTGGGCGATCTAAAGAACCGTATCAAGAAGGTCAAGAAGGAGCTCAATCGCTGCAGGAAAAGAGCCATCTCCCAGGAGCAAGTCTCTCTTGAGCAGATGCTAAGGTACAAGCTTGAGAGACTGCAAGACCAAAAAAATACTTATTGGAAGCAGCGAGCGAAGGCTCATTGGCTGCATGATGGAGATCGAAACACTAGCTTCTTCCACGCTTGCGCCTCGGAGAGGCGCAGGATGAACTTGATCAAATCTCTCAAGAATGACGAGGGCGGTGTGGTGGAGGGGGAGGAGGAGCTGAGAACCTTTATCACTAACTACTACTCCCTCCGTTCCAAAATAGATGACTCAACTTTGTACTAACTTTAGTACAAAGTTGAGTCATCTATTTTGGAACGGAGGGAGTACAAGCAGCTTTTCTCTTCTCGTGCAGGAACTAGAGCGGATGAGCTCCTTGACAAGGTCTCCCCCATTGTTACTGCTGAGATGAATGTCTTCCTTAAGAGACCTTTCACCATTGAAGAAATAAAATTGGCTCTTAATTCCATGAGTGATTTGAAGGCCCCGGGTCTAGATGGCATGCCAGCGGTCTTTTATAAGCGCTTCTGGGATCTAGTAGGGGAAGTTGTGCAGGGCGAAGTTCTCGAGGTTCTAAATGGTGGCCAAATTCCAGCGGGCTGGAACGAAATGGTCATTGTCTTGATCCCCAAAGTCAAGAATCCAACCCACCTTAAGGAGTTGCGGCCGATCAGCCTTTGCAACGTGGTGTTTAAGATTGTCACAAAGGTGATTGCTTGTCGGATGAAGGAGGTGCTTGATGTGGTCATTTCTCCTAGCCAGAGTGCCTTTGTCTCTGGACGGCTGATTACCGACAATATTCTGATCGCTTATGAGACCACCCATTTCATGCGCCAGAGAAAGGGAGGTAGAGATGGGCTTGCAGCAGTCAAGCTGGATATGAGTAAGGCTTTTGACCGTGTGAATGGCCTTTCTTGGAGAAGATAATGCTGAAACTAGGCTTCTCTAATAGCTGGGTGCAACTGGTGATGCGTTGTGTGACCACGGTCACATACAGGGTTAAGGTGAACAAGAATCTGACTGAGGTGGTGGTGCCTCAATGTGGCCTGAGGCAAGGGTGTCCTCTATCACCTTACCTTTTCATCTTGTGTGCTGAGGGGCTCTCGGCTCTCTTCCACCGGGCTGAGGAGGATGGATCCCTGCAGGGAGTTCAGGTTTGCCCCTACGGCTCCCAAGATAAACCACCTCTTCTTCGTAGATGACTCCTTGATCTTTATGAAGGCGAATGAGCCAAGTGCTCGTAGGCTCCAAGAAATCCTTGCTCTCTACGAGGATGCGTCTGGCCAAATGATAAACAAGGAAAAGTTTGCTGTTATGTTCAGCAAGGGAACTTCTCAGCGAGCAAAAAGGAATTTTCAGAGGATTTTACAAATTCGAGACAAAGCTTTCAATGAAAGAAACCTTGGTCTGCCAATTTTCTTGGGTAGATCAAAAGCCAAGGCCTTTGAGTATCTTAAAGAGAGAATCTGGAAGTTGATCCAAGGGTGAAAGGAGAAATTCTTATCTAGAGCAGGGAAGGAGATCTTGGTTAAAGCCGTGGCCCAGGCGATCCCCATCTATGCCATGTCCTGCTTTGACATCACGAAATCTTTCTGCGATGAAATTAGCTCAATGGTCTGTCGCTATTGGTGGAATAATCAAGATGAGGAGCGGCACCACTGGTTGAGCTGGCAGTGTCTTACAAAGCCGAAAACTAAGAGTGGCCTTGGCCTTCGGGATCTCCACATCTTTAACCTGGCCATGTTGGCTAGACAAGGTTGGCGACTACTTCAAGACCCCGAGTCTCTTTGTGGGAGGGTGCTGCGGGCTAAATATTTCCCTGACGGGAAGCTTCTGGACGCTGTTCCCGCCCCTGGCATATCATACAGTTGGCGCAGCATCCTAAAAGGGGTGGACTTATTGAAGGAAGGGATTATCTGGAGAGTGGGGGATGGGACTAACATCAAGGTGTGGGAAGATCCTTGGATCCCCGAGGGCGATACAAAGAGGCCTAGATCTCTCCCTGGGCGCTCCCCAATCACTCTTGTAGCAGATTTGCTCAATCCAAACACCGAGGGCTGGGACGAGGCGTTGGTCCGTGATCTCTTTCAGGCGGAAGACGCAAAGGCCATTCTCTCCATTAGCATCTGCGAAGGGATGGAGGATAATTTTGCTTGGCATTTTGATCGGCATGACATCTTCTCCGTCAAGTCTGCTTATAAGATTGGTGTTATGCTGCGCGATAGAAGGCTGGGAAGAGATGCTGCAAGCTCTAAGGAAAATTCTGCTAACAGCACTGTCAAATTTGATTGGAAGCATGTCTGGTCCCTGAAGGCCACCAGCAAAATAAAGATGTTTGTGTGGCGCCTTGCCCACAATAGTCTGGCTAACCGCATGAAAATAAAAAAGCTAGGCGTGGACTTGGACACTAGATGCCCTGTTTGCCATAGGTTAAATGAAGATGGAGGGCACACCTTCCTGAAGTGCAAGAAAGCTAAAGAATGATGGAACATTTTGGCTTTGGGAGAGACCCGGGAAAAGCTCATGCTCTGTAATTCAGCCCACTCCATGCTTCAGGAGCTGTGGAGGTGTGATGAAGACACACAGCTGAAGGCCGTGACCTTTATGTGGGAATGGTGGAATGTTCGCAACAAGGCCAATGCTGGTGAGGCGGCTCCTAAGCCTCAAGCGGTTTGTCACCGGGTGGAGAAGATGCTGATTGAGTCCCTGGGCTTGCGCAAACCAAACAAGCCTCCTAGGCCACCAGACATTCACAAATGGAGCAAGCCCCCCGTGCATCATGTGAAGGTTAACTTCGACGGTGCCTTTGATGAAAATACATGTGCAGGGGGATGGGGCTATGTGGTCCGTGATTAGGCTGGCGAATTTATCGCTGCTGGTGCGGGCAAGTCCGTGAACCTGAAATGTGCTTTGCAATCTGAATCTGTAGCCTGCCTTGCTGCCATTGATGGGGCGATCGGGATTGGGGCAAATCGAATCATCTTCGAGTCTGACTCCCCAACCCTTATACAGGCTTTGAAGAGCAACGATTATGACAAGGCAACCATTGGTGTGTTGGTGAAGGAAGCTAGAAGCCTATACATTCTAAACTTTGATTCCTATGCTTTTTCTTTCAGCCGACGCACTTGTAACTCTGTTGCCCATGAGCTTGCCAAGCTGGGCGTTCATTCTGGGCCTGATGACTCCTTCTGGGAGGCCTCTGCCCCCAATTGCATTGTAAAATTGTTAGCCAGTGACATTGCTGTGCTTGAAGTTTAATGGAATTTCCATGTTCCCGTCAAAAAGAAAAACCTATAGCCGCCGCGACATTCAGTCGCCTCCACTCGTCCTTCGTCTCCGACGACGGCGAGTTCGTTCTCCGTCTCCCTCCTCTCCGGTGAGTTGTCCACTCCTCCCTCGACCCCGACCCACCCTCCTCCTCAGTCCACAAGCTGCTGCTTCGCGGGCTGGCATCCCTCTAACCCTGCCACCAACCCCGAAACCGAACCCTAGCTAGCTCGCCGGATGCGCGGACAGGAAGGCGTCGGCGATCTCATGATGAGTTCCAGTCGCATGCACGGCGCGTAGTATTCCCGATTTACTTTTAAAAGTTGCTTAGCTTCTGATCGGTGACTGATTCGTATTATGCGATTGGATTGTGTGCCTTCTCGTTCGGCGAGTCAGATTTTTTCCCTCGATGTTTCTCTGTGGGATACATCTCTTGCTTCCTTGTTCCTGTCCCGAATTTGGCAGGAACCAACCTGTGGATGTAACACCATGCAGCACAAACTATAATTAGCCTCTCATCTCCTACTACATATAAGGCTAGCTTTGTACTAATTCAATAACCATCGTCATATGCTTTGAACTAACTATATTAGAGCATCTCCAACAGGCGCGCGACAAAACGGGCGCCCGCGCGGTAAAATCAGTTTTTCGCGCGCGCCGGTTGGTTCAGCGCGCTCCAGCGGTGGCGGGAAGTTACCGCGCGCGGGAAGTGTTTGCGCGCGCGCGGTAGAAAGCGGCACGCGGCGCGCTAGATTTGACGCGCCGCTTTGCGCACGCCTATAAAGTCCCGCGCTTCGCCACGCGCCCTTCTCCTCGCAATCTCGCCGCTCCGCACCCCACCGCTTCGCCGCGTCGCCGCTTTCTACGCCACCACCGCGCCACCATGCCGCCGCGCCGCCGGGGTGCTTCGGGCTTTCGCGGCGTCCGCGAGTGCCCCAACGGCTGGTACTCTGCCGAGATACGGGCCGGCGACGTCCGGCTCGGCCTCGGGATGTTCCGGAGCGCGCGCGAGGCGGCCCGCGCGTACGACGCGGCGGCGTGGCGCTTGGAGAGGCCCCGGTCCCAGATGAATTTCCGGGACGTCTTCACGCGCGAGGAGGCGCAGCGCCTCGCCCCTCCACCGCGTCTCATCACGGACATGGACCGTGCCGACCACGCTCGGCGGCAGCGCCGTCTCCTCGTCGCCGAGGAGGATGAGCGAGCCATGGCGGAGTGGCGCCGTCGCCACCCAGAGGACGTCGACGCCGAGCGTGCCTACTGGGCGGAGAGGACGGCAAGGCGCCGCTCGGAGCGGGCGGACCGGCGTCGGCGGAAGGCAGTGGCGAACGAGCAGTGCGACATCGTCTCCGCAGGTGGGAGGTCGTTCTTCACCTCGGAGATGAACGTTGGGACGACGTATGGCTCTCAACCTCGGACGACACCGACGAGGATGACGATGGTGATGGTAGCGACTTAAAGTAGTTTTCTATCATGTATGCCGTAGTAGTTTTTATCTATCTATCTATGTATGTCGAACTATCTATCATCTATGCCGTAGTAGTTGCACCGATGTAAAATATCTATGTATCGCTTTTTTTATCTATGCAATTTTAATTAAAAAAATATTGTAGAATGAGCGCGGGCGCTGCATTTTACCGCGCCTGCTGGAGCTGCGCACGCGCGCGGCTTTTCAGCGCGGATGCTGGAGCAAACGCTGCGCGCCGCGCCAAACCAGGCGATGGGCGCGCGCCAAATCCGTTTTTACCACGCGGCGCGTTGGGCGCCTGTTGGAGATGCTCTTACGTAGCAATCTTTTCAAGCGTGTGAGCTGATTGGCTTTACATCCTTGCTTTTTGCTGGCTACTAATCACCTAGTATTTTGCATTTATTTCGTCCTGCTCTAGGATTTGGAAAGACGCCGACATCTATAAGATGCGGTGATGATCTCACTAGGAGTACAAATGAGGAGCTAATAGCCAGCAAGGCTGACTCGAAGCCGAACTCAAATGAGAACCTAACGACTTGCAATGGTGTTGGAAAGTTGATCGAGTCATTGCCTCCAGGTCAGCTGGTCACTATTTTTTTTACGCTTTTGCACACATTTTTAACAACTCAGGTGGAGCACTTACAATTGTGGTTTTGTGTGGTATCTTTATTTAAGTAGGTTCGGGTGCTACTGATACTGCCGGACCTGGCAGCTGTGGTGGTTCTGCTCGAGATGTCTCCGACTGTTCCGGTGAAGCTCCATCCAAAACGGCCCGTGGCGTCGTCTGGATTTACTTGTTTGATGGTGATCTTGCTTTTTTACGCTTCTGAACTCCCTAAATTAATACACATCTGCACTAGCAGTTAACTTTTGATCTTTTGTAGGAGACGCCATTCTGTTTTTATGCTCCGGCATTCCTATAGAACACAATCCGTCTTGCACAAAAGTGTTGACCTCAACAAATTTGGCTGCAGCTATGAGGGACAAAACAAAATCCAGCTCTGCCATGAAGGTTGGTAATTAACTATTTCCCCCATTTAATTTGCTTGTTCTGTTGTTCATTTTAAGTTATTATAATTGTGGCAATTCTATATTCTCTTCTTGCTTTGTTGTCATTTCAGATTCAAGTGCGCGATGCATTTAGTAATGTTGCCCCTGGGTGCTTGGAGGAATGTGAGTTAGATCACGGGACTGTTAGGGCTGCTGTTGTCAAAGTGACATGGTTCCTTGATGTTTGTGAAGTACGTCTCCGCCATGGGGTGGAAATTCCGCCCCTCATTGTCGTGGTAGCCATACACTTTAATGGCTCTGGTGGAGCGACGGCTGTAAAAGAGATCCTGAGTAAAGTTTCAACGCCTTCCGAGACTGTGCTTTGCAAGGTATGTTGTCAGTTTGTATCTTCCTTACATGGTAGAGGAAATAAATGAATAATTTATTTCGAGGAATCAGAATGACCTAATCTGTGCCCCATTAGATGCCACTTTTACTTTGTTTGATGCAAACCTTGTTGATTTTCGCTCTTTTATGTGCTAGGCTGGTGATGGCGAGCCACTCTTTGACGGTGATGGGAACTTTGTTGGCATGGCTATTTTTTCCGATGGCAGGCATGTTTATGTGCAAGGAAGTGTAATTTTTGAAAATTTGGTGGAATTTGCGAGAGGGATTAGGGTACGCGTGCGACAGCAGGAACGATATAGGTATGTCTCGTCCTGAATATAAAAGCAGTATTTTTCCAGTTTGCTTATCCACACCTGTCTTTCATCGGTCATGCCTGTGGTTTCACATTTGGTAGTTGTAATCATGAGCCGTGGGTGGACAAGGACATGCATTTGTATTTATTTTTTTAAGTTGTGAATCCTACCTCATGAATTACTTGATTTCTTTGCTACATGTACATAGATATATTTGCACCTGGACCATGCATGTGTCCTAGAAGCTCACTACGATTATTGACATGATTTAAGAAAACAGAAATCATGACCAATAAGCCCTCTTGTCTGATCTTAGATTTCACTGTTAGGTAGGGCGTTGAAGCCAGTACATGTGTTTGTCTAATGGAAAGAAGGAACATTTTCATTCAAGCTTAAACATAAATAATTGAACTTAAGACTTACAACACTTCCTAACTCTCGGCGTCTATAAGCGTTAATGTCATTTTCCCCTATCTTCATCAGTTCTATCATGTTTTTGGTCTATTCGTATTTGATGTGTTCTGTCGTGGATTTGATTAAGTGGGTTCATTATGCTGTGCTGCAGATGATCTATAAGCGAAAAAGGCAAGCGCCGGTGCCGACATGATGTCTATGATGATCCAGTAAAGAGAAAGAGAACCTTCTTGTGATCTGGAAGGTGAGCAACACTGGCCACTCCTTAATAGTATTGAATATGTTATATGTGAGTTTGTTGCGGGTGATGCAAGTGTAGTCTTTTTTCTTCTATGGTTAACTAATAAGGTACTCCCTCCGTCCCAAAATTTTTGTCTTAAATTTGTCTAAATACGGATGTATCAAGTCACGTTTTAGTATTAGGTACATCCGTATCTAGACAAATTTAAGACAAGAATTTTGGGACGGAGGGAGTACTAATGTGTTGTTTAGTAGTACCACCTTAGGTACGTTTAGCCTTATTACATATGTCCATCAGTATCTCACAGTTAGCTTTTTTAACGAATCCTGTCCATCAGCATCTACTTCAGCTCCTTTAACGAATCTGCTGAGTGCTTGTCATTTTTTTTGGATGAAGCAGGCCTGTCTAAATCTATTATGGTTATTTCTGATTCATTTCAATACATGCATTGTTTGGTTGCTTCAACCTGCTTTGAATTTAAAGGCTTGCTGTTTGCTGTACAAACGATAACGGCAGATGGCCAGTGCAAGCCAATTTAGTATCATCCCTAGAATGATGATAAGGTAGTGATCAGCAAAATGAATCATGACTTTTGTCGAACCATGTGTGCTCAATCCAGTCAAAACAGCTATCAATATTCAGTCGGAAAAAGATGCACATGAGTATTGAATATATTGAATGTTTCTGATCTTGGATATTTTATTTTTATTTTTGTGGGTGCTGATCTGATCTGATCTTGGATATTAGAAAGAGGAAATCTTAGTACAACAAATATCACTACCCCAGTACCCCTATAGAAAGCACCATTGTCTCTGGAATCCAAACAATCTCAGCCATCCGCTTCATGATTGTAACAATTAACGTTGGACTAATGCTAATTGCCCCTTAATCTCACGCTTAATGTCCCCTGGAAATCTCTCCTCATTCGGTTCAAGGTGCTCCCCTCCCCTCTGGGGCTCTGTTCAAGGGATGTGATGTAAAACACCATTTCGTAGACATGGATGGAGAACCACCTGAATGCAAGAAAGTAGTGAAAGATTATATTTGGGCCTGTGTAGCAACTACACTAATGTGTAATCTTTTTTTTTAGAAAAGGAGGATGACCCCCGGCCTCTGCATCTGGAAGATGCATACGGCCACTTTATTGATTATTCCCGAGGACCTTACAAAGTGTTACAACAATAAGCCTGAATCCACCATCTAGGCAACATATGCCGCTACTCCTATCCATATGATGAAGGGGTGCTAGCTGGGCCCCTACCCAGACCACTCACCTAAACCTAACATCGAAAGCCGAAATCCCTAGCCTAGCCACATACCGGGTCTGGGGCATAAACCGGTCTGACGCACTCACAGGTGTCGTCTCCACCATCTTCCACAGGTCCATCTCCAAGCAGATTGAGGTGCCATCCTTGGCAGCCCTCCGCCATCAACGTCACCATGACGCCAAATGACGACCACCACCTACAGAAGAGCATCACCAAGCAGATGAAGCGCTACCACAGGACGAAGATCAGCGGTAGACTAGATAAATCGCCGCACACATTGCCGCCGCCAAACACCTCACACGCACCACGAAGCGCCCACCGTGCTTCCAGGGACCCCAGGCTACGCCTTCAAGAAGGAGCGCGACGAAGGGACGACGCCGTCGCCCGCAAGGGGAACTAGAGCTTTCGCCCAAATGAAGAGCACAGTGAGAGACGGGATAGGACCTCGACAAGGCCTCCAAGAAGGGAACCGACGCCCACAAGGCGCCGCCATTGTCGTGGTCTCCGCCGACGGCCAAGGGTTTCCCCCGATCCCGCCCCCGTCCCAACCACCCGGCCAAAGATCTGGCCAGGGGAGCGCCCGCAGCCGAAGAAGGCATCGGACTTCATCGTAGCAGGCACGCCGGGTGACGGGGCACCCCGACCCACCGTAGTAGACGTCCACCGAGACCTCGCCGCCCGCACAGCCGAAGTCGCGGACCACCAGCTCCCATGGCCGTCGCCCGTCAAGAGGCCACGCCGTCCACGCCGTCCGAGGCCGCCGCCCCGGCATCCACCCACCGCGCACATCCCATCAAGACACGGAGAACGACCCACATCGCCGCCACCAGGGAGACCACGCCGCGAACACCCTAGCCGGGCGACGAAGCAGGGCCGCGCCGGCCAGATCCGGCGATCCCCGGCCCACCAGCCGCCAGAGAGGAGCCAGCTCCGATCCAGGGCCGCTCCGGTCTGATCTGGCAGTTCGGCGGCCACAGAGAACTAACACGGCCACCAGGAGACTGGTAACGGCACTAGTTGAGCTATGCGTGAGATTTGATACGCTCTTAGTGCATCCACGATGGGATTTGTCACCTGGTCAACTGGGGGCAGACTGAACCAGCGGCTGGTTGACGATGGGCACCGGATGGTGGCGGGTTGAAGAGCTTGGCTAGCTGTTGCATTGAGCGACCGGTCGATCTGGTTAGGATTCAGTCTTGCGGCATAAACATCTTCGAACTCAAGAAAGGCACACGACTGGGAAACATGGTAAAGAGACACGGATTAACACAATCAGAAATGTGAGTACCAGAATAAAACGTATAGCTACCAGGATTGATGCACTTGTATTACTCGAAACAAGGATTGTGCATGCCCCTTGCAGGCAAGGGAGGTCATGAGGTGGGGGCTGAAACTGGGGAAGAAAGGATCGGTGATTGCCCTAGAACACTACTCGGTGGTAGGTGGCCGTTTGGGCTTCAGTTACTGCATGACAGATGACAGATGGGACGAGACAGCTCAGAAAGGTATCTGCATGCCCGGCCGTCAGACAATGGCATGCGCCGCTATGCAATAGACGGCACCTACTCGTCATAAAGACTCAGAACCTATTTCTTTTCCAACTTCAATACGGTGAGGATACAGGGAATAATACAAGGAATATCGTTGATCCCGAGGTGTGTGGACGCTAGAGATAACGGGAGCATCTGAGCCCGGGCTCAGAAACGAATTTTCGAAGGGGAAGGCCATATGGAAGATCAAGTTTTGCCAATGTAGAACATGAATCTTAAGAAAACATTTTGGAGATATTGGAGGCAGCAAGCTTGAACATGATTTCCTTTTTTTTTACCAAACATTGAGCATGTGATCAGTGGAAAAGGTCAACTGTCCAGCAATGACGAAATTCCAAGTGGGTGGCGGCAGAGGTGATTGACAAATTGATTGGGGGCTCCTGCAAATTCTGGAGGTGATGCTATATACAATGGTTTAGCTAGATAGTTTATAATGTTTGAAGGTTGTTTATTTTTTCCTTTTGATCTAAATTGCATGTAAAATGTTGATTCATTTTATGTGGCCATTTTATTTTATTTTGCTATACTTCTCAGTAAACATTGTTTTTGTTAAATAAGTGAAATAAGTTGATGCTAACAACTGTTAGTTTGATAATTCACTCTCCTGCCTTACTTTGGACCACTTACTATATATGTGATGCATCATCTAACCAGCTCTACTACTGGGTGGCGCTCTCTATCCTTAGATGTGCCCTCACCTAAAGGATTTCAATATGTATGATATGGCTAATTTTGCACTTAGCCAGCTACCTTACTGCCATGTACTCTCTCCGTCCCAAAATAATTGTCTCAACTTTGTACTAACTAGCTTTAGTACAAAGTTATACTAAGGCTGAGACACTTATTTTGAGATGGAGGGAGTATATGAAAAAAGACGGCTAAATGGGCACATGAAAGGGGGAGAACCATAGGCAAGGCATGTGCAGGGTCTGCTTGCCTGGAGTTACAACAGCCTGGTACCGTGAAGTATCCTCAAAAGTGTGTCAAAAGCAGGATCTGTACTGGCAACAAGATATATCGGAGGAAGAAGCAAATATCGACAAGAAAAAACGAAAAAACAACCATAAGTTCCAATGTGGTGCTCAAGCAATTATGATGCATGTCAAGTTAAAGTGTTTGAATTAAGTTACATTTACACTAATCAAATTAAATGGAGTTGGAAAACATGAAGCAATAGTTTTTCAACAAAACTCAACATGCATATTGAAATAAAAATTGATTTACCAGTGATGAGTAAAGTAAAATTTGTTAAACATGCATGATAATGCAATGAATGGATTCTATGCATTTTTTGGGGGGTATAAAGTTTGTCATTTTCAGATTTAAAATGAATTAGTTATGATTTATGCAAGTTTTAAGTAAATTAATGTAATTTAATTAAGGCATTTTTATTTCTGGTGCAAATGGATATTTATGCATGAAATTGTTTTAAACTTATTTGAAATGCATTTGAATTTTCTAACAAAGAAATAAAACAGAAATTTACTGGGCCAAAACTGGTTTTCAGCCGGCTATCCAACATTCACTGAGCACTGAATGGCGTTGTAGCACACTTGACCAAAGTGGACCGGGCTTGCTCTTTCTCTTGTGCTTGCCCTCTGTGCCATGTGTGATGTTTGGCTCAAACCTCAAGGTACACAAGGTAGGAGTGTCAAGAAGTAGCCGATCCTTGAGAGAACCAAGAAGACACACATAAAGGAGCATATATGATGTCGTGTCCCTTGGCGATGTATCTAATGCCATGGTGATGACCCAAGGGTACTTCGCACCAGTTGTCGAGGTGGAGGTATCTCAAACTCTAGGCGAAAGCCTTGCCCAACGCGGAAGTCGATACCAGCGATGATAGCGCCCGTGCAAGTCTGTCTCCTCCTTGGAGGCATCGTCGAATAGTTCAGCTCTACAATGGGACATGGAAGGTTGGATCTTGTCTGCAACGGCTACTGGTGTGGTCAGACCACCTCCACTGCGGTTTGGTGTGGGTGATGTGATGCTCTTTGGGTGAAACCTTTGCCTGGCGGCGGTTGGTGCTGATGACGACATAGGAGATGTTGTCGAAGATCTTGTTTCACATTTGCGTTGGGTCTCGTCAGCCCTTGCCAGTTGGATGTGTGTGGTGGTGGAGTCTAGTTTGAGGTTAGGGGTTGCACACCCTTCTTGTCTGTTTTTTTGCACATTTGTCATGTAAACAATCCTTCAATTGTGATGTTTATGGCCTGGTTTTGCTTATAAACTGGGTCATATTTTATTATTCTTATTGAACTTGGAGGAGCACACTATCCTCTTTGACGAGGTTTGAACAATGTTTTTGGGCTAGTTTTGCTTATAAACTGGGTCATTCTATTAAGAAACTTAACAAAGTTGCAGGAGCATACTGTCTATTTGCCAAGGTTAAAAAAAGCCTTGGAAAAATTGTTATAGTGAAATTCTTAAAATTTCGTGTGCAAAACTTTCAAAGATAAGTGAACCTCCATAGCCTTCAACAATGAGGTTGTGCAACCATATAGATAGCTCGTCTTTAAATAAGCATCTTCCTGTTTTTTCTTGCATATTCAAATGATTTTGCTTCATGTATGTATGTACTTTTTTTGTTAGTTTGAATTGCTTACCACATATGTCACGTTGTATGTACGTTTTCAAAAAATGTATGTACTATATATAGGTCACTCCACTTGTGGATGGAAATGTTGTAGGAGTACATGTTATCAGCAAACTTGACTTTTTGCTATTGCCGATGACCCAAAAGAATCGGCAACAGTAACGAGATTCTGGTAAGTACCAGTCACGACCCTCTTTGTTCCCTTGGAGAGCAACGGAACGTTGTTACATATTGTTGGCAATAATAATGCTTCACATTTAGTGCAAAATAGCATCAGTATGGTAATTTAGCGTCATTTTCATTTTTCGCAACAAACAACTAATTGCTGATGTATCAAGGTATAAGCTTGATTCGTGGGTGTCAATCTCCACCCAACTTAAGTGCAAGCCTGGTGTAAATTACACTGGAGAGAAACTTCACACTACAATTTCCTCCCGGCTGTAACAAATGCTCACTCTGCCATTAACAGATTCAGATAGGAAAGATTTACCTTTGTCAAGAACCATCTGACACCCGATGATTTAGGGCCTGAAAGGGTTAAACTGATACGAGAATACCTTTGGCCTGCATAACCGATCCTTTTTTTTTGCGAGGGTAAAGAGATTTTATTCCAGAATAACAGGGTTACACTCAAGAGGCAATAGTTCCTCCACGCAAGGTGGACCTCTACCTAGCCATACGGCAGTAGTACTCTCCGTACGACTATACGAAGCCAATCGATCTGCTACCCTGTTTTGTTCGCGCTTAATTTTCGACGGAATAAACTCTCTAACACCCATGTGTCGCTGAATCTCAGCAACCAAATGTCCATAAGCAGAGTACCGAAGACTGTCCCCTCTCATTGCCAAGAAAGCTTCTGACGAATCGGTTTGGACAATAATAGGCCCCTCCTCGTGCTCGATAGCAAGTGCCATCCCTTGCATTAGAGCATGTAGTTCAGCTTCTAGGGCGTCATTGCAGTTGAAGATACACCGATACGCCGCAAAGATGACACTCCTGTCACTACGTCGCAGCACCATCCCCGCTGCTGCTGATCCATCCGCCTTAGCGTAAGCACCATCAACCGACGGTGCTGTTTGGCCTGGCGGGGGCTTTGGCCAAGGTAGCACCGGAGCAGGTGTTCGTACATTAGATTGCTCACTACTAGAAAAAGGGCTATAGATGGGATTGACACTAATGGCGCACCAGACAAGTGGTGCGCCATTAGTATATACTAATGGCGCACCACCTTCTGATACACCATTAGTGTTGAAACTACTAATGGCGCACCTGACCCAAGGTGCGCCATTAGTATCAAAAAAAAATTTGAACTAGCGCGCCTGTCCAAACATACTAATGGCGCATCCAGAGGAAGTGCGCCATTACTAGTTGTAACTAGTAATGGCGCACCTGTCAGAAAGTGCGCCACTAATGTTGTTTTTTTTATTATTTTTTTATTCCTTTTTTTGCAAAACTACCAATGGCGCACTGTCCCACGGTGCGCCAAACTAGTAATGGCGCACCGTGGGACAGTGCGCCATTAGTATGTTTTTTTTTTGCAAAACTACTAATGGCGCACCACCAGAGAGTGCGCCATTAGTAACCTGGATTACTAATGGCGCATTTATGGTTGGTGCGCCATTAGTAAGTGGGCAGCAACAAGATATTTTGGACAGCCTCTCCTCCCACACTCACTTTCTCCCCACTTCATTCTCTCCACCGCCTCCTCCTTGTCTCGGGTGCCTCCTCTTTTTCACCTCATTTCCACCATAGATTCATTCAAATTAAGTGATTAAATTATCTTGTTTTGATAGGTAAGTAAGGGGGGAAGCTATATTTATGTTGTTCTCCCTACAACAATGTGCACATGCACTTTTTATGGCCTAGCTAGATCTATGTATGTTCGTGGTGTTGCATATGTTTGTGGTGTTGCATATGTGTTTGTGTTTGGAGGTGTACCGGTATTTGAAATGCGATAGTTGCCAATATTTTGCCGGAATGTTGATTCATTTCCGTTTTGGCGAGAATTTTGGCATTAAGCATTCTTTTTGGTCCTATTTTTAGGGAACGTCATGCCAAATTTTTTCTTGGTTCTAAAATATCGTTTTGCTCTACCCCGCAGGCGACCATGGTCCGCACGATGACCGAAGGCATCGTGAATAGGTTTTTGAGGTCCGCGAAGGCCGAGATGCTTCAAAAGAACGAGACGGAGATAAGATGTCCGTGTCGAAGATGCAAGCTGAAGAGCCTTATTGCGGACCCGGATTCCAGGCAGGTGCGGGACCACCTGCTCTTGCGTGGTTTCATGGATGGCTATCGGTGGCAAGGTGATGAAGATGACTACGAAGTCGTCCATGGGGGCCGGGCAAGAAATGAGGAAGGGCAGCAAGACAACCACCGCGGCTCGGGCGGGCGAGAAAACGAAGAATCCCCAGGAGATGATCACGACGGTGATGCTGTACACAGTCATCATGTAGAAGATGCAGGACATGATGATGATGCCGGCGGAGCAGACGACGCTGGACCGTCCATGGGTTGGGTGCAGGACCCTCATATTCAAGAGCTGCTTCTCAAGCAGACGAATAACGCAAGAGCTGCCGCCCGAGAGAAAGCCAAGATGGATCAACTTGAGTTAGACGCGGTTACTCCATTGTATGAAGGATGCAGGCCCGAGGATACCCGCCTGAAAGTAACACTCATGGCTCTGGAGATGAAGGTAAAACACAAAATGACCGACGCATGCTTCGACGAGAACATGTCATTCTGGCACGAACGTCTTCCCAAGGGGAACAAGTGCCCGACCAATTTGGAGGAGGCGAAGAAAATTGTGTGTCCTTTGGATTTACCGCACGTGAAATACCATGTGTGCATGAACAATTGCATCATTTATCGGGACGAGCACGCGGAGTCTACCATATGTCCGGTGTGCGGCGTCACTCGATACAAGAAGAGGAAGAAAGCTCCTGAAAAGTGGTGTGGTACTTTCCGATCACTCCTCGTCTGCAGCGGTATTTCGCGGACCCTAAGGTAGCAAAGCTCCTGCGTTGGCACGCGGATAGGGAGGAGAAGAAGCGAGAAGATGACGCAAATGATCCGGAGATAGATAAAAAAGACAAGATGCTGAGTCACCCTAAGGATGCGAGCCAGTGGCAAGCGTTGAACTTCGAATACCCAGAATTTGGGAACGATCCAAGGAACATCGTGCTGGGCGCGAGCACCGATGGAGTCAATCCGTTTGGCAGCCAGAGAAGCACACATAGCACCTGGCCTGTGTTTGTGTGGATGTACAACCTTCCCCCCTGGTTGTGCATGAAGAGGAAGTACATTCACATGAGTATGCTAATTGAAGGGCCGAAACAACCAGGGAACGACATCAATCTGTATCTGGGGCTGCTGAAAGAGGAGCTTGACACGCTGTGGAAAACGCCAGCCAATACGTGGGACGCCGTAGAGAAAGAATATTTCCCTATGAGAGCCGCACTGCTCACGACGGTGCACGACTATCTCGGTTACGGATATCTCACGGGGCAGGTAGTCCACGGATTTTCTGGATGCGTAAGGTGCATGGATGACACAACGTATCGCCAGCTAGATAGAGATCTCGGGTCTTCGAAAACCGTGTTCATGGGACATCAAAGGTGGCTTCGCGACGATGACCCGTGAAGGAAACGCAAGGATCTGTTCGATGGTGAAACCGAACCCCGAAAACGCCCGTGTACAAGGAGCGGCGAGGAAATAGACAAGTTGTTGAAAAATTGGAAAGACTTCCCACTGCCGGGAAAGAAGCAAAAGGCGCCAGAGCCGGGAAAGAAGCGAAAGGCGCCAGAGCCGCTGCTCAAGGTATGGAAAACGAGGTCTGTTTTCTGGGACTTGCCGTACTGGAAGATCCACCATGTGCCTCACAACCTTGATGTCATGCATATCACGAAGAATGTGTGCGAGAGTCTGCTTGGTACCCTACTCAACATGCCAGAGAGGACCAAAGATGGGCCGAAAGCAAGGGCAGACTTGAAATCAACGGGCATCAGGCAGGAGCTTCACGCTAATGATGATGATGATGATGATGAGGCGAAGCAAGACACAGAAAGTCGTCGCAAAGGCAAAAAGGCCAAGAAGACCGGAAATGACTACCCTCCCGCGTGCTTCACTCTAAGTCAGGAGGAGATCGAGCAGTTTTTCACCTGCCTCCTAGGAGTAAAACTTCCTTACGGTTACGCGGGGAAGATAAGCAGATACCTAGACCCAGCGAAGCAGAAGTTCAGTGGGATGAAGTCTCACGACTGTCACGTGCTGATGACACAGATACTTCCAGTTGCAATCCATGGGATCATGGACGCGCACGTCCGTGGAACGCTATTTGGCCTATGCAACTTTTTCGACGTCATCTCTCGGAAGTCGATTGGCGTGAGGCAACTCAGAAGGCTACAGGAAGAGATCGTGGTGATACTATGCGAGCTTGAGATGTACTTCCCGCCCGCATTCTTCGACGTTATGGTGCATCTGCTGGTCCATATAGTGGAGGATATCATCCAACTCGGGCCGACGTTCCTGCACAGCATGATGTCGTTCGAAAGGATGAATGGTGTCATCAAAGGATACGTTCGCAACATGTCACGTCCAGAGGGAAGTATAGCCAGGGGCTTTCTGACCGAAGAGTGCATCTCCTACTGCACGAATTATCTAGGCATCGAGAACCCCGTTGGTCTGCCCGTCAACAGGCACCTCGGCAGGCTCGCTGGATGGGGTCACCGTGAGGGTCGCCGCGAAATGCATGTCGACTTAGAGGGTCGACTCGCCGACTTTGAAAGAGCAAACCTAGTCGCGCTACAACACATAGACGTGGTCGATCCTTGGGTGGTAGAGCACAAAACCTTTATTAAGAAGACGTACAATGACCGAGGCCAACAGAGGACGGACGGAGATATAATCAAAGAGCACAACTCATGTTTCACGCGTTGGTTCAAGCAGAAGCTTCTGTCGTACCCTTTACATGAGGATTCTTCCGCGGAAGAACAACTCATATTCGCCTTGTCACAGGGCGCCGAGCACAACCTGATGACCTATGAGGCGTACGATATCAACGGCTACACATTCTACACCGAGGCCAAGGACATGAAGAGCGATGGTTATCAGAACTCCGGGGTAACGATGGAATCCTACACCGGTAATGACAAGGACAGATACTACGGAAGGATCGAGGAGATCTGGGAGCTGAGCTACGCTGGAGAGAAGGTCCCGATGTTCCGTGTCAGATGGGCGAAGAGCGTCCTAAAAGAAGACCGGTATTTCACCACCATGGTTATACCCGAAGCCAAATCCAAGACCGCGGGCGCAAACGTCACCGCGAAAAATGAGCCATGGGTACTGGCTTCCCAAGTTGACCAATGCTTCTTCATTACCGACCCGTCAAAGCCCAGTCGTGTTGTCGTGAGGAGAGGCAAAAGGAAGATCATCGGAATGGATGGAGTAGCCAATGAGCAAGACTTCGACAAGTACGGCGACCCGAGGATCGAACATGACGACGATGATGAAGTAGCAGCATACACCACAAGAAGAAGCAGGACCACCCTACCTAAAGGACGTCCGTTCCACAGAAGAACTCCATTTGCGAAAAAGAAGGGCAAGAAGATTGTGAACAGATAGCTAGCTAAGATCGATTGTATTTAAATCGTAGACTTCATTTCTTGATTGTATTTCATGGACACTTTTTGAACTATCATGAATATTTTCAAATTTCATGGACACTCGATCTCGATCCCCCTCCATCTCGATCGCTATCCCACCTCGCCAGATCCGGTCCCCCTCGCCGCCGAGCACCCCCCGGTCCACCGGCCGCCGCCGCCGACCCCCCGCACCCCTCCCCTACTCAACCGCCGCCGCCGACCCCCCGCACCCCTCCCCTACTCAACCGCCGCCGCCGACCCCCCGCATCCCTCCCCTACTCAAATACTCATAAAAGGTATCCCCGCCTGCCGGCGAGCATGGCTTCGGTCTGGCTGGAGTTCGAGTAGAACACCCACAGAACCTTTTTCCCAATTTATGAAAAACAGACGTCAAATTTTTTGCACGTTGACGTGAACTTCCTCTGTATCGTCCGTTCCCCTACACGAATCTCAAGGCAGAGGGGGAAGTCACGCGATTGTTTTATAATGGGCGTGGACGCTCTCCTCAGGGAACCCACGCACACCCATCACATTAGCTAGTGCATCTAGCTGCCACCTGGGAGTCAACAGGGGGGTGAGGGATTATGCAAATACGAGTATTAGTTTTAGATACATGGCAAGTTTGCAATAAAAACCTTTTTTTTCTTTTTTCACAGACGGCAGACTATGTGAAAAAATAGTTTTAGATACATGGCCGCTTTTTTCTTGTTTTCAATTCGTCCATGGCAATTTTATTAATTCTTATTTGTACCGTACCATGGCAATTTTTTAACCATTTGTATAACTTTTATTTTCTGTCCATAAATAAGTATTTTAAATGAAAAAAAAATTAGCTAGTGCATCTAGCTGCCACCTGGGAGTCAACAGGGGGGTGAGGGATTATGCAAATACGAGTATTAGTTTTAGATACATGGCAAGTTTGCAATAAAAACCTTTTTTTTTCTTTTTTCACAGACGGCAAACTATGTAAAAAAATAGTTTTAGATACATGCCCGCTTTTTTCTTGTTTTCAATTCGTCCATGGCAATTTTATTAATTCTTATTTGTACCGTACCATGGCAATTTTTTAACCATTTGTATAACTTTTATTTTCTGTCCATAAATAAGTATTTTAAATGAAAAAAAAATTGTGAAGCCTGGGAATCGAACCGAGGACCTCCTGGTGTGAGAACTAGCTGCTGACCAGTCGAGCTAGTAGAGGGCGCTTGATGTGGATCAGGTCAGGTGAAATATAACCTGTTGGCTCGAGCAGGAAAAAAATTACTAATGGCGCACCAGGGTGAGGTGCGCCATTAGTATTGTGCCGCCCCCATCCATAGTCCTCCCCGGCGGCCTACCTCTCTCCCTCGCCCTCGATCCCCTCTCTCTCCCTCGCCCTCACCCTCGATCCCCTTCCCCGACGCCGCTGCCCCACCGCCTCGACGCCGCCCCGACGCCGCTGCCCCGCCGCCTCGACGCTGCCCCGCCGCCTCGACGCCGCCCCGATGTCGCTGCCCCGCCGCCTCGAGGCTGCCCCGCCGCCTCACCGCCCCGACGCCGCTGCCCCGCCGCCTCGACGCCTCGACGCCTCACCCTGGTGAGTTCCGGCCCTTTCATCCAAGGAGCGCAGCACCGGCGAATCTAGCTGACCCTCGTGTCGTGTCTCTGCTCTGCAGGTAGAGCGCGCCGGTGAGCGACCAGGACGAGGACGACGCCGGGAGAGGAGGGCCACGTCGCCTCGGCTCTGACTGGTGGTGCTTCAGCCTCGGCTACAGCAAACATAGGTGAGTCCCCCACCCCCTTCTATTCTTCCTCCTCTCTGGTCCTCTATCAGCAAACTGTCTGTACCAATTGAATTGTTAAGCTAGCAGAGACACCCCAGAAGATACTAGTATTACCCGGACTTGTAATTTTGCTATTCAAACAGTTAGTCAGTCAGTGATGAGTGTGATCAGTTTTCAAAACATTTGGGATTCGCCTAAATTTGCCACTGCAAATCCAAAATGCAAAGCACAGACTAACAAATAAGCAGCTAGTAGTATATTTCAGTAAGTACTAGGATTGGATTGGGCAGTCCATATATATAGCACATTACAAACCAAGTTCATCATGAGCTGCTGCTGCAACTTAGTAAAAATTATGTCAAGCCTACATATCTTCCTTATCAAGCCAAACATAACAGAAGCAGGTGCAGGAGCTGTAGTACTCCATTTGGAGACTTTAACTGGATCAGATTAGGTACTCCATTTGCTGTAGTACTCCAGTTAACTGAAACTAGTGACATCACTTGAAGCAACTTAAGTCTGAATAATCAAATTCATCATACACTATTACTTGAATCAAAGATCAGGTATTCCATTACAGTAGCAAGTGTACCAGTATTATTGGAGTAAAAAAATTCAGTTAAATTGTGCAGTAGTGTACTCCTGCTTGCTCTTCTCTGAAGCTTGTGAAATGATATACTTGCACTGATAAACTGAAAGAAATATTGCATTATAACTCTGGCTAAGTATTGAAACATAATACAATTCTGCTTATGTGTTGCATCTTTTGGAACTATATTTATCATTACCATTTCAAGGAATCTGCACTTCATGTGATGTTCGATCTCAACTTCGGCTTGAGAAAACATGTACTGATAAGCAAAATAACGGTTATCATGGTCCGACTCATGTTGAAGATTGTGCACCCCGGTTGAAAGCAGATTGCCTCAAGCAGGAAATCACTAGGAATTGTGCTTCTGGATGTATTATGTGCCATTGGTCTTTTTTATAAGCAAAAACAATTGTTAGCTTTTAGATGTTGTGGTGGTTCACTTGGTGGTATATTGTTTTGACTTACACTTGTTAGCTTTTTTATAAGCAAAAACATGCCAATGTATTTTCCATGCTGTGATGGAGGCCTTTTTTGCCTTGTCCACCCGAGAGGCCCTTGAGTTTGCTGGAATGTCGATTAACTTCCGTTCCAGCAAATTCGGGTACTCCATATGTCCTATTTTCAGCAAAGGTCATGCTGAAATTTTCCGTGAATTTTAGCATGACTTTGCTAAAAATAGGACATATGGGGTACTTGTGACTAATGCATGGGCCGGGGTACTTGTGACTAATGATGAAAGCTTAGGCTTTTAGGGTGCCTCGGCGTCGAAAAACCCTCAATGATAAAAGCTTAGCTTTTAGGATGCCTCGGTGTCGACAAACCCTAAACAATAACCAACTTTTTGACCAAACTTTGTTCCTATTTAGAGAGAAACATGGCCAACAACGATGAGGCCGGGGTTCGGGCGGCAAGGCATTCTGGGAGCTGTCCCAGGAGATGGAGGACCAACCTCAGTTGTATGAGGACGCCGCCTTCCCCACCGATCCTGAGACCACTGATGGTACCGCCGAGGATGACCCCACTGATGCCACCACTGATGGTGCCGCCGAGGATGCCACCACTGATGATGGCGGCGCACGCACAGATGGCAGCCAACCGAAGAGGCAACGGAAGGACCGGCGCCCGATCGTGCTCCTCACCCTCAAGGAGGAAGTTACTGAAGTGGACTCCAACGGGAATCCAACGGCGCCCGAACGAATAGTCAAGGGGTACTCGCTTCAGCTCGGGTGCATTCTCCGGAGCACCGTCTCGATCAACACCGAGAACCTGAGGCATCCTGATCGAGGGAATTTGCACAACCTCCTCTTCACGAAGCTGCACGAACGATACAAGTTCCCCGCTGAATTTGCAAACACAAGCCTCAAAGGGAATAAAGTGAACAATGCTGCCCTCACGAAGATGAGCAAGGCCCTGTCTACTTGGAAAAGCAATGTGAAGAGAATGATCGAGAAAGGTGAGAGTTATCAGAAGATCAAGGAGAAAAATCCTTCGATCACCGAAGATGACTACAACGACTTCAAGATCAATTGCTCGAGCACCGCAAACTCCCAATCAAGTGAGTGGGGGAAACAAATGCGGGAGCTGAACATAGGGGAACACACACTCGGTCCCGGCGGTTACAGAGTGGCGGAGCCTATATGGGACAAGGAGGAGGCGGACCGTGCCGAGCAAGGCCTACCGCCCCTCTTCGATAAATACGGTGACAAGCAGACCAGGAACTTTGTCAGGGCCCGGTACAAGAAGGACCCGAAAACAAAGGAGCTTACCACGGATCCGAAGACCAGGAAGCTTGAGCTTGTTCTGGTAAGGAATACACCCCCGCGTAATTAGCTCCATATGGTTGCATTCTAATTAATGAAGCCAAATTTCTAAATGGTTCACATTCCTTCCGCAGGCGACTGAAAGCAGTAGCGCGGGGTCGACTAAGAGCAACCCTTGGGACACCACTCTAAATAGGGCGTTGAATGTAATGAAGAACAAGGATAAGCTCAGTAAGCCGACGTCAGCTGGTCGTGTGGCCGGCAAAGGCTTGTCGACAAAATGGGGGTCATACTATACCGCTGGTGTGCGGAAGGAGAAAAAGACCAGCTCGGAAAGCCAGGCGCGAGAGGTTCAAGAACTCAAGGCACAGGTGGCGCGGATTCCGGAGATTGTCCAAGAGCAAGTGGAACAACGACTCGGAGCGACGATCACCGCCATTGTGCCTACCTTGATCTCGGGGTTGAGTGCGTGGATTGCGGGCGGCCAACAGGGGCCGCCCCCGATTCCTAGCTTCACGGCCAGCAACTCGCATAATGCGATGGCGGGGCCATTGGTGCCTCCGGCGGAGGCGGCATTGGTGTCTCCGACGCCGGCACGGGAGCTTAATGCACCCGGGTGTACGCCGGCCGGCACCTCTGCAGCAAGCGGCCCCTCCGTCAACTGCACGCCCGCCGTTGGCGGTGCCTCGACATTAGCCGAGCTCGACGCCATCATCACGGTAACTAATTAAGCCTCTCTCGGCCGAGGACTTCATCTCCTTGCCTTTGACTGGGCATCCCTGACGCCCTACATGTTTTCGCAGGGCGCCGCCGACGTTCCGTGCACTCTCCTCCACTTCGTGAACAACGAGTTGGTCGATGTCGCCAAGGGCAAAATCGTTCAACCGGGCAACCCCTTGTTCCACGGTACCCAGATGCCACCCAACTTGTTTAGGGTTCAACTGGTTCGGGTGCTGCCAGGCTGCGACGAGTTGTTACCTCCGATTCGACCCGTCGGGGCCGACGATGATGACGTGATGACCCTCAGCGCCTGCCTGAGCTGGCCCCTGCTTTGGCCGAAGAGCCAGATTCGTTTGGGGGCGGGGGACACCACCCCAAAGACAACACCGCCAGTCGTGCCGGCGCCAAGTCGGCCCCATGGCAAGACCGCCGCAACGGTGCCGGACATCCCTATGCCACTGGATCCAAACATGCATATGGCACAGGATCAGAACGACGACGACGACGACGACGATACATTTGGCAACGTCGATCAGTACTTTGCCGATCATGGGTACGATGGCGACTTCATGGGGCCTCCTTCTCAAGAACCCAACCCAACAAAAGACGTGTGCGATCTAGCTGGTACCGCGGAGAAGCCAAGTTGCAACAGGCGCCGTCTGGCGTTCAGCTCTCAGGAGACGCCTCCAGCTGCCGACTTCACCGAGCCTCAGATAGGCGAGGTGCGAAATATTATCAGCCCCAACACACTCAAGAAGGCGGTCTGTGAGCAGAACTCGGTCCCATTACAGGAGAAGAAGAAGGCACGCAAAAGAAAGACTAAGAAGGGTGCGAGCCAGCCGGCACCGAGTACGATCCGTGCTCAGGACGGGCCACCTTCACCGCAGGATATCTCGAGGAGGGTGCATGTGGCGGGTAGGGCGATGCTACCGACAAATATGCTCAATGCTGCAACCGGTGCTATGCGGAGCCTGCATGACAGTGTTCTTTCTTTGGAGAAGCGGCGTCTCAGAGAGAAGGATGTGGCATACCCGGTTTTCGCGGCCAAGGTGCCAGAGGGCAAGGGCTTTGTGGATAACTCCATCGGGCGTACGATCGTCCTGCGTTTTGATGACATCCACGCTATGTTGAACCTTCATCCGCTGCACTACACCTTCGTTCGGCTATTTTCGCTGAGTATGGAGATGCGGATCATTCGCGACAAGACCCCGGACATCGTGATAGTCGACCCCTTCTACATGCGTGCCAAGATCTTGGGCAGCGCTGGGGACCGGCAAGTCGCGAGTTCTTACCTCGAAGGCGTCATTCTGGCAAACCAAGATAAGGATAACTTCCTCGTGCCTTACTTTCCCGAGTAAGTCCTCCCCTCAACCGGCCCGTAACATATGAATTCTAACATTTCGATCGTTTTTCTTTTAACATTCCGTGTTTTCTGCAGTGACACACATTGGACGCTCATCCTCCTAAGCCCCAAATATTCCATGGCCACGTATTTCGACCCGGACCGTCAGTCGAACGTAGACTACACAAATGTCAAGAAGGTTCTTGATGATGTTCTCCCCGGCTACGCCAAATCTGGAGGCACCTTCACCAAGCCTATTCGTAAGTACGGCAAGCACGTGTTCTCCCACAATACGATGTTCTGCTGCGTCAAGCAGCCGCCTGGCGGTCAGAAGGGTGCCTACTACGCCATCCATCACATGCGGGCGATCGTACGGGACCATCATCAACTTCTGCTACCGAGTAAACTCAAAGATTGGGCAAAGAGCGTGTCGGCAATCCAGGACGCGGACCTCCGACAAGAATTCTTTCGCATCCAGTCGGAGTTTGCGGAAATCATCCATCAAGATGTCCTTCGTACCTCGGGGCAGTTCTACCTCAACAATCAACCGTCCAACAGTGACATCGACACAATGCTACAAATGCAGGCTGACAACGACCGTTATTTCATGACTCCCACGATAGACGGCAGCTTCATCCATGCTCCGGTCCCTTGAGTCGAGTCGAAAGCAGTGATGCTGTGTCTAGTTCTGAAACATCGATTGGCTCATGTTGTAATTAAACTTTAATGAACTTGTAGTATGTCTCTTTGGTTTCGAGAGTCGTTCAACTTAGATGTAATCGATGCTATTAATGTCTTGCTTTTCTCTTCCGATCGTTCTGTTGCATACTTATATATTGCTTATGTATTGTCTGTGAATTGGTACTAACGTTTTGTTTGGCTAGTGCATAGCGATGCCGACGTATGTCGTGTACAAGGGTAAGGTTCCCGGAGTCTACGATGACTGGGAGGAGTGTCGGAGACAGGTTCACTGATTCAGCGGTAACAGTTACAAAGGGTACACCACTAGGGCCGAGGCCGAATCTAGATACGCCCGCTATCTAGCGGGAGAGGGGAGGGAGCGTTGGAGGAACCGGATGAAGACGAGTTTCATCGTGATGATGCTCATCGTGATGACCGCAGCTCTCTTCTATGTGATGGTAGTTTAGATGATCGATATCGACTTGTAATGTGAAGACAAACTCGCTACTCGCGGTCTCGAGACTTGTAATATAATATTCTATCTTTGTTCGGTCTTTTCAATTCGGAGACTAATATGATGAATTGTATTCGGAGACTAATATGATGAATTGTATTCAAAGACTAATCTTCTATTGTATTCGATGAATCTGTTGTTGATGTGTGCTGTCTATATTTTGTCAAATTATACATTTTGTAACCTGTGCAAAAAACAGAAAATAAAAAATAAAAAAACCTAATATTCATACTAATGGCGCATCACATCACAGTGCGCCATTAGTATGACAAAGTATACTAATGGCGCATCACTGAACAGTGCGCCATTAGTATGCCGAGGTTACTAATGGCGCATCTTGTTGCTGTGCGCCATTAGTATGCCAGAGCACATGGGTATACATGGCCCCTGGGAGGCATACTAATGGCGCACTTATGTATACACTAATGGCGCATCAGTGGTGCGCCATTAGTATATCAGATACTAATGGCGCACCAAGGGGTGCGCCATTAGTAAAATATACTAATGGCGTGGCACTAATGGCGCACCACTAATGCGCCATTAATGACCAAATTAGGTGCGCCGCAAATATGACACTCCCGTCACTACGTTGCAGCACCATCCCCGCTGCTGCTGATCCATCCGCCTTAGCGTAAGCACCATCAACCGACAGTGCTGTTTGGCCTGGCGGGGGCTTTGGCCAAGGTAGCACCAGAGCAGGTGTTCGTACATTAGATTGCTTTGCTACGAACATTGCCATCTTGCCTTTAATTATCTCTTCTGTAGTGTACCTTCTGGCCATCTGTATTGAAGTCATGTAACTCTGTAGATAATCTGCCGTCACAGAGTTAGTTGGGATAGACTTAGCGTGGGTAAGATCACTGCGAAGCGACCAAATTCTCCACAAGAGCATGATCGTGCATTCCTTCATAGCATCATCAGAGTTCATCAGTATGTTTAGGAGCCACTCCTTCCCCGTATCCCTCAGCATCTGATTGTCAGGCAACGGCCAGACCTGACGCATATGAGACCATAGCGATAGCGCATGATCGCATGTGATGAGAGCATGGAAGCTAGTTTCCTTCTCTGAGCCACACAACGGGCACGTATCCCTCGTAGATATGTGTCTGTATTTCTTGCATGCATTGGTGGCTAAAGCCCCGGCCACCACCTTCCAGGCAAATATACGCATCTTCAAGGGCAGCTTAACGTTCCAAATATGCCTCCAAATCACCTGGTTCCCTTCTGGAGCCGCACTAGATGACCCCAGACCAGCATGCCCCTCAGATGTGGCGAGCCGGTATGCACTTCTAACTGTAAAACAACCACTCTTCTCGGGAAACCATGCCAGAAAATCCTGCTCCCCCCTGGGTGAAGTCCGGATCTTTAATATTTCACGAACGTCCAACTCCCAAAAGTACTGCCTTAGCCTGTTTACATTCCATGCTCCTGACTCCTACAAAAAATCAGCAACCCAGTTATATCTGCAATTTCCTTTTGGGGTTATTGGTTTAAAGTCATGCCTCCTGGGGATCCACGGATCCCTCCACGTTCTTATCATTGTGCCATTACCAACTCTCCAAATCAAGCCTTTCTTCAATAGTTCCAGACCATGGATGATTCCTTTCCAAACCGTAGAAGAGCTGGCTGGAAACACCGTATCCAGAAGATTACCGTTTGGGTAGTATCTTGCCCGTAGCAGGCGAGCACATAGGCTGTCCGGGGTTTGTAATAATCTCCAAGCCTGATTTGCAAGCAGCGCTTGGTTGAAAGCCCGCATGTCCCTAAACCCCATGCCCCCCATATCCTTAGGCAATATCATCTTCTCCCAGCTCAACCAAGCCATCTTCCTCTTGCCCTTCTCCACTCCCCACCAATACTGTCTCATCAACCTTGTAAGGTCGTCACATACTGATGTCGGCAGGCGGAAAACACTCATCACGTATGTTGGTATTGCTTGTGCTACCGCCTTAATGAGTATTTCCATGTTTCCCATCGACACATACTTCTCACTGTTGGGGAACGTAGCAGAAATTCAAAATTTTCCTACGTGTCACCAAGATCTATCTATGGAGAAACCAGCAACGAGGGGAAGGAGAGTGCATCTACATACCCTTGTAGATCGCTAAGCGGAAGCGTTCAAGTGAACGGGGTTGATGGAGTCGTACTCATCGTGATTCAAATCACCGATGACCAAGTACCGAAAGGACGGCACCTCCGCGTTCAACACACGTACAGCCCGGTGACGTCTCCCACGCCTTGATCCAGCAAGGAGAGAGGGAGAGGTTGAGGAAGACTCCATCCAACAGCAGCACAACGGCGTGGTGGTGATGGAGGAGCGTGGCAATCCTGCAGGGCTTTGCCAAGCACCTACGGGAGAGGAGGAGGTGTCACGGGAGGGAGGGAGGCACCAGGGACTCAGGTATGGATGTCCTCCCTCCCCTCCACTATATATAGGGGCAAGGGAGAGGGGGGAGGCGCAGCCTTGCCCCTTCCTCCAAGAAAGGGGTGCGGCCAAGAGGGGGGGAGGAGTCCATCCTCCCCAAGGCACCTCGGAGGTGCCTTCCCCCTTGAGGACTCTTCCCTCCCCAAGTTTCCTTGGCGCATGGGCCTCTTGGGGCTGGTGCCCTTGGCCCATATAGGCCAAGGCGCACCCCCTACAGCCCATGTGGCCCCCCGGGGCAGGTGGCCCCACCCGGTGGGCCCCCGGGACCCTTCCGGTGGTCCCGGTACAATACCGATGACCCCGAAACTTGTCCCGATGGCCGAAACAGGACTTCCTATATATAAATCTTTACCTCCGGACCATTCCGAAACTCCTCTTGACGTCCGGGATCTCATCCGGGACTCCGAACAACATTCGGTAACCACATACAAGCTTCCTTTATAACCCTAGCGTCATCAAACCTTAAGTGTGTAGACCCTACGGGTTCGGGAGACATGCAGACATGACCGAGATGTTCTCCGGTCAATAACCAACAGTGGGATCTGGATACCCATGTTGGCTCCCACATGTTCCACGATGATCTCATCGGATGAACCACGATGTCAAGGACTCAATCGATCCCGTATACAATTCCCTTTGTCTAACGGTATTGTACTTGCCCGAGATTCGATCGTCGGTATACCGATACCTTGTTCAATCTCGTTACCGGCAAGTCTCCTTACTCGTTTCGTAACACATCATCCCATGATCAACCCCTTGGTCACATTGTGCACATTATGATGATGTCCTACCGAGTGGGCCCAGAGATACCTCTCCGTTTACACGGAGTGACAAATCCCAGTCTCGATTCGTGCCAACCCAACAAACACTTTCAGAGATACCTGTAATGCACCTTTATAGCCACCCAGTTACGTTGTGACGTTTGGTACACCCAAAGCATTCCTACGGTATCCGGGAGTTGCACAATCTCATGGTCTAAGGAAAAGATACTTGACATTAGAAAAGCTTTAGCATACGAACTACACGATCTTTGTGCTAGGCTTAGGATTGGGTCTTGTCCATCACATCATTCTTCTAATGAAGTGATCCCGTTATCAATGACATCCAATGTCCATGGTCAGGAAACCGTAACCATCTATTGATCAACGAGCTAGTCAACTAGAGGCTTACCAGGGACAGATTGTGGTCTATGTATTCACACGTGTATTACGATTTCCGGATAATACAGTTATAGCATGAATAAAAGACAATTATCATGAACAAGGAAATATAATAATAATAATACTTTTATTATTGCCTCTAGGGCATATTTCCAACAGTCTCCCACTTGCACTAGAGTCAATAATCTAGTTCACATCGATATGTGATTAACACTCAAGGTCACATCCCCATGTGACTAACACCCAAAGAGTTTACTAGAGTCAATAATCTAGTTCACATTACCATGTGATTAACACTCGATGAGTTCTGGGTTTGATCATGTTATGCTTTTGAGAGATGTTATAGTCAATGGGTCTGAACCTTTCAGATCCGTGTGTGCTTTACAAATCTCTATGTCATCTCCTAGATGTAGCTACCACATTCTATTTGGAGCTATTCCAAATAACTGTTCTACTTGGAGCTATTCTAAATTGTTTCTCCATTATACGTATCCGGTATCTCTATTCAGAGCTATCCGGATAGGTGTTAAGCTTGCATCGTCGTAACTCTTTACGTCGAACTCTTTATCACCTCCATAACCGAGAAAATTCCTTAGTCCACTAGTTACTAAGGATAACTTTAACCGCTGTACTGTGATCCATTCTTGGATCACTCTTGTACCCCTTGACTGACTCATGGCAAGGCACACTTCAGGTGCGGTACACAGCATAGCATACTGTAGAGTCTATGTCTTAAGCATAGGGGACGACCTTCGTCCTTTCTCTCTATTCTGCCGTGGTCGAGCTTTAAGTCTTAACTTCATACCTTACATCTCAGGCAAGAACTCCTTCTTTGACTGATCCATCTTGAACACCTTCAAGATCATGTCAAGGTATATGCTCATTTGAAAGTACCATTAAGCGTTTTGATCTATCCTCATAGATCTTGATGCTCAATGTTCAAGTAGCTTAATCCAGGTTTTCTATTGAAAAACACCTTTCAAATAACCCTATATGCTTTCTAGAAATTCTACATCATTTCCGATCAACAACATGTTAACAACACATACTCATCGGAAATTTTATAGTGCTCCCACTCACTTATTTGGAAATACAAGTTTCTCATGAACTTTGTATAAACCCAAAATCTTTGATCATCTCATCAAAGCGCACATTCCAACTCCGAGATGCTTACTCCAGTCCTTAGGATTGCTGGAGCTAGCATACCTTTTAGCATCCTTAGGATCGACAAAACCTTTCGGTTGTATCACATACAACCTTTCCTCTAGAAAATCGTCGAGGAAACAATGATTTGACATCCTATCTGCAAGATTTCATAAATAATGCAGTAATCGCTAATATAATTCCAATAGACTCTTAGCATCGCTACGAGTGAGAAAGTCTCATCGTAGTCAACTCCTTGAACTTGTCGGAAAACATCTTAACGACAAGTCGAGCTTTCTTAATGGTGACATTTACCATCATTGTCCGTCTTCCTTTTAAAATCCATCTGCACTCAACAGCCTTATGACCATCGAGCTATTCTGTCAAAGTCTACACTTTGTTTTCATACATGGATCCTATCTCGGATTTTATGGCCTCGAGCCATTTATCGGAATCCGGGCCCACCATCGTTTCTCCATAGCTCGTAGGTTCATTGTTGTCTAGCAACATGACTTCCAAGACAGGATTATTGTACCACTCTGAAGCAGTACGTATCCTTGTCACCCTACGAGGTACGGTAGTGACTTGATCCGAAACTTCATGATCACTATCATAAGCTTCCACTTCAATTGGTGTAGGTGCCACAGGAACAACTTCCTGTGCCCTGATACACACTGGTTGAAGTGATGGTTCAATAACCATATCAAGTCTCCACCATCCTCCCACTCAATTCTTTCGAGAGAAACTTTTCCTCGAGAAAGGACCCGATTCTAGAAACAATCCCTTATTGCTTTCGGATCTGAGACAGGAGGTATACCCAACTGTTTTGGGTGTCCTATGAAGATGCATTTATCCGCTTTGGGTTCGAGCTTATCAGCCTGAAACTTTTTCACATAAGCATCGCAGCCCCAAACCTTTAAGAAACGACAACTTAGGTTTCTCTAAACCATAATTCATACGGTGTCATCTCAACGGAATTACGTGGTGCCCTATTTAAAGTGAATGTGGTTGTCTCTAATGCCTAACCCATAAACTATCGTGGTAATTCGATAAGAGACATCATGGTACGCACCATATCCAATAGGGTGCAACTATGATGTTCGGACACACCATCACACTATGGTGTTCCAGGCGGTATTAATTGCGAAACAATTTCCACAATGTCTTAATTGTGTGCCAAAACTCGTAACTCAGATATTCATCTCTATGATCATATCATAGACATTTTATCCTCTTGTCACAATGATCTTCTACTTCACTCTAAAATTACTTGAACCATTCAATAATTCAGACTTGTGTTTCATCAAGTAAATATTCTCAACATCTACTCGAATCATCTGTGAAGTAAGAACATAACGATATTCACTGCATGCCTCAGCACTCATTGGACTGCACACATCAAAATGTGTTACTTCCAACGAGTTGCTATCTTGTTCCGTCTTACTAAAACGAGGCTTTCAGTCATCTTGCCCATGTGGTATGATTTGCATGTCTCAAGTGATTCAAAATCAAGTGAGTTCAAACGGTCCATTTGCATGGAGTTTCTTCATGCATATACACCAATAGACATGGTTCGCATGTCTCAAACTTTTCAAAAATGAGTGAGTCCAAAGATCCATCAACATGGAGCTTCTTCATGCATTTTATACCATTATGACTTACATGGCACTGCCACAAGTAAGTGGTACTATCATTACTATCTTATATCTTTTGGCATGAAAATGTGTATCACTACGATCGAGATTCAATAAACCATTCATTTAGGTGCAAGACCATTGAAGGCATTATTCAAATAAATAGAGTAACCATTATTCTCCTTAAATGAATAACCGTATTGCGATAGACATAATCCAATCATGTCTATGCTCAACGCAAACACCAAATGACAATTATTCAGGTTTAATACTAATCTTGATGGTAGAGGGAGCGTGCGATGCTTGATCATATCAACATTGGAAACACTTTCAACACATATCGTCAGCTCACCTTTAGCTAGTCTCCGTTTATTCCGTAGCTTTTATTTCGAGTTACTAACACTTAGCAACCGAACCAGTATCTAATACCCTGGTGCTACTAGGAGTACTAGTAAAGTACACATTAACATAATACATCCAATATACTTCTATCGACATTGCCAGCCTTCTTATCTACCAAGTATCTAGGGTAATTCTGCTCCAGTGGTTGTTCCCCTTATTATAGAAGCACTTAGTCTCGGGTTTGGGTTCAACCTTGGGTTTCTTCACAAGAGCAGCAACTGAATTGCCATTTCATGAAGTATCCCTTCTTGCCCTTGCCCTTCTTAAAACTAGTGGTTTCACCAACCATCAACAATTGATGCTCCTTCTTGATTTCTACTTTCGCGGTGTCAAACATCGTGAATACCTCAAGGATCATCATATCTATCCCTGATATGTTATAGTTCATCACGAAGCTCTAGCAGCTTGGTGGCAATGACTTTGGAGAAACATCACTATCTCATCTGGAAGATCAACTCCCACTCAATTCAAGTGATTGTTGCACTCGGACAATCTGAGCACAAGCTCAACGATTGAGCTTTTCTCCCTTAGTTTGCAGGCTAAGAAAATCGTCGGAGGTCTCATACCTCTTGACGTGGGCACGAGCCTGAAATCCCAATTTCAGCCCTTGAAACATCTCATATGTTCCGCGATGTTTCGAAAACGTCTTTAGTGCCTCAACTCTAAACCGTTTAACTGAACTATCACGTAGTTATCAAAACGTGTATGTCCGATGTTCGCAACATCCACAAACGACGTTTGGGGTTCAGCACACTGAGCAGTGCATTAAGGACATAAGCTTTCTACTGTCCGCATAATTCCTACTATCAACTTTCAACTATATTTTCTCTAGGAACATATCTAACCAGTGGAACTAAAGCGCGAGCTTACGACATAAATTGCAAAGATCTTTTGACTATGTTCAGGATAATTAAGTTCATCTTATGAACTCCCACTCAGATAGACATCCCTCTGGTCATCTAAGTGATTACATGATCCGAGTCAACTAGGCCGTGTCTGATCATCACGTGAGACGGACTAGTCATCATCGGTGAACATCTTCATGTTGATCGTATCTACTATACGACTCATGCTCGACCTTTCGGTCTCCGTGTTCCGAGGCCATGTCTGTACATGCTAGGCTCGTCAAGTTAACCCTAAGTGTTTCGCGTGTGTAAATCTGTCTTACACCCGTTGTATGTGAACGTAAGAATCCATCACACCCGATCATCACGTGGTGCTTAGAAGCGACGAACTTTAGCAACGGTGCACAGTTAGGGGGAACACTTCTTGAAATTGTTGTAAGGGATCATCTTATTTACTACCGTCGTTCTAAGTAAACAAGATGCATAAACATAATAAACATCACATGCAATCAAATAGTGACATGATATGGCCAATATCATTTTGCTCCTTTTGATCTCCATCTTCGGGGCTCCATGATCATCATCGTCACCGGCATGACACCATGATCTCCATCATCATGATCTCCATCATCGTGTCTTCATGAAGTTGTCTCGCCAACTATTACTTCTACTACTATGGCTACCGGTTAGCAATAAAGTAAAGTAATTACATGGCGTTGTTCAATGACACGCAGGTCATACAATAAATTAAGACAACTCCTATGGCTCCTGCCGGTTGTCATACTCATCGACATGCAAGTCGTGATTCCTATTACAAGAACATGATCAATCTCATACATCACATATCATTCATCACATTCTTCTTGGCCATATCACATCACATAGCATACCCTGCAAAAACAAGTTAGACGTCCTCTAATTGTTGTTTGCATGGGTTTCTAGCAAGAACATTTCTTACCTACGCAAAAACCACGACGTGATATGCCAATTGCTATTTACCCTTCATAAGGACCCTTTTCATCGAATCCGTTCCGACTAAAGTGGGAGAGACTGGCACCCGCTAGCCACCTTATGCACCAAGTGCATGTCAATCGGTGGAACCTATCTCACGTAAGAGTACGTGTAAGGTCGGTCCGGGCCGCTTCATCCCACAATACCGTCGAAACAAGATTGGACTAGTAACGGTAAGCATATTGAACAAAATCAACGCCCACAACTACTTTGTGTTCTACTCGTGCAAAGAATCTACACAATAGACCTAGCTCATGATGCCACTGTTGGGGAACGTAGCAGAAATTCAAAATTTTCCTACGAATCACCAAGATCTATCTATGGAGAAACCAGCAACGAGGGGAAGGAGAGTGCATCTACATACCCTTGTAGATCGCTAAGCAGAAGCGTTCAAGTGAACGGGGTTGATGGAGTCATACTCGTCGTGATCCAAATCACCGATGACCAAGTGCCGAACGGACGGCACCTCCGCGTTCAACACACGTACAGCCCGGTGACGTCTCCCATGCCTTGATCCAGCAAGGAGAAAGGGAGAGCTTGAGGAAGACTCCATCCAGCAGCAGCACAACGGCGTGGTGGTGGTGGAGGAGCGTGGTAGTCCAGCATGGCTTCGCCAAGCACCTACGGGAGAGGAGGAGGTGTCATGGGAGGGAGGGAGGCGCCAGGGCTTCTGGTATGGATGCCCTCCCTCCCCTCCACTATATATAGGGGCAAGGGAGAGGGGGGAGGCGCAGCCTTGCCCCTTCCTCCAAGGAAGGGGTGCGGCCAAGAGGGGGGGAGGAGTCCATCCTCCCCAAGGCACCTCGGAGGTGCCTTCCCCTTTGAGGACTCTTCCCTCCCCAAGTTTCCTTGGCGCATGGGCCTCTTTGGGGCTGGTGCCCTTGGCCCATATAGGCCAAGGCGCACCCCCTACAGCCCATGTGCCCCCCCCCGGGGCAGGTGGACCCCCCCGGTGGACCCCCGGACCCCTTTCGGCACTCCCGGTACAATACCGATAAAGTGCGAAACTTTTCCGGCGACCAAAACAGGACTTCCCATATATAAATCTTTACCTCCAGACCATTCCGGAACTCCTCGTGACGTCCGGGATCTCATCTGGGACTCCGAACTACATTCGGTAACCACATACAAACTTCCTTTATAACCCTAGCGTCATCGAACCTTAAGTGTGTAGACCCTACGGGTTCGGGAGACATGTAGACATGACCGAGACGTTCTCCGGTCAATAACCAACAGCGGGATCTGGATACCCATGTTGGCTCCCACATGTTCCATGATGATCTCATCGGATGAACCACGATGTCAAGGACTCAATCGATCCCGTATACAATTCCCTTTGTCTAACGGTATTGTACTTGCCCGAGAGTCGATCATCGGTATACCGATACCTTGTTCAATCTCGTTACCGGCAAGTCTCTTTACTCGTTCCGTAACACATCATCCCGTGATAAACCCCTTGGTCACATTGTGCACATTATGATGATGTCCTACCGAGTGGGCCCAGAGATACCTCTCCGTTTACACGGAGTGACAAATCCCAGTCTCGATTCGTGCTATAACATCACTATCTCATCTGGAAGATCAACTCCCACTCGATTCAAGTGATTGTCGCACTCAGACAATCTGAGCACAAGCTCAACGATTGAGCTTTTCTCCCTTAGTTTGCAGGCTAAGAAAATCGTCGGAGGTCTCATACCTCTTGACGTGGGCACGAGCCTGAAATCCCAATCTCAGCCCTTGAAACATCTCATATGTTCCGCGACGTTTCGAAAATGTCTTTGGTGCCTCAATTCTAAACTGTTTAACTGAACTATCATGTAGCTATCAAAACGTGTATGTCAGATGTTCGCAACATCCACAGACGACGTTCGAGGTTCAGCACACTGAGCGGTGCATTAAGGACATAAGTCTTCTATGAAGCAATGAGGACAATCCTCAATTTACGGACCTAGTCCGCATAATTGCTACTATCAACTTTCAACTAATTTTTCTCTAGGAACATATCTAAACAGTAGAACTACAGCGCGAGCTTACGACATAATTTGCAAAAGGTCTTTTGACTATGTTCAGGATAATTAAGTTCATCTTATGAACTCCCACTCAGATAGACATCCCTCTGGTCATCTAAGTGATTACATGATCCGAGTCAACTAGGCCGTGTCCGATCATCACGTGGGACGGACTAGCCATCATCGGTGAACATCTTCATGTTGATCGTATCTTCTATACGACTCATGCTCGACCTTTCGGTCTTCTGTGTTCTGAGGCCATGTCTGTACATGCTAGGCTCGTCAAGTTAACCCTAAGTGTATTGCATGTGTAAATCTGTCTTACACCCGTTGTATGTGAACGTAAGGATCTATCACACCCGATCATCACGTGGTGCTTCGAAGCGATGAACTGTAGCAACGGTGCACAGTTAGGGGAGAACACTTCTTGAAATTGTTGTAAGGGATCATCTTATTTACTACCGTCGTCCTAAGTAAACAAGATGCATAATCATAATAAACATCACATGCAATTATATAGTTGTGACATGATATGGCCAATATCATATAGCTCCATTGATCTTCATCTTCGGGGCTCCATGATCATCTTGTCACCGGCATGACACCATGATCTCCATCATCATGATCTCCATCATCGTGTCTTCATGAAGTTGTCTCGCCAACTATTACTTCTACTACTATGGCTACTGGTTAGCAATAAAGTAAAGTAATTACATGGCGTTGTTCAATGACACGTAGGTCATACAATAAATTTAAGACAACTCCTATGGCTCCTGCCGGTTGTCAAACTCATCGACATGCAAGTCGTGATTCCTATTACAAGAACATGATCAATCTCATACATCACATATCATTCATCACATTCTTCTTGGCCATATCACATCATATAGCATACCCTGCAAAAACAAGTTAGACGTCCTCTAATTGTTGTTTGCATGTTTTACGTGGCTGCTATGGGTTTCTAGCAAGAACGTTTCTTACCTACGCAAAACCACAACGTGATATGTCAATTGCTATTTACCCTTCATAAGGACCCTTTTCATCGAATCCGTTCCGACTAAAGTGGGAGAGACTGGCACCCGCTAGCCACCTTATGCACAAAGTGCATGTCAGTCGGTGGAACCTGTCTCACGTAAGAGTACGTGTAAGGTCGGTCCGGGCCGCTTCATCCCACAATACCGTCGAAACAAGATTGGACTAGTAACGGTAAGCATATTGAACAAAATCAACGCCCACAACTACTTTGTGTTCTACTCGTGCATAGAAACTACGCATAGACCTAGCTCATGATGCCACTGTAGGGGAACGTAGCAAAAATTCAAAATTTTCCTACGTGTCACCAAGATCTATCTATGGAGAAACCAGCAACGAGGGGAAGGAGAGTGCATCTACATACCCTTGTAGATCGCTAAGCGGAAGCGTTCAAGTGAACGGGCTTGATGGAGTCGTACTAGTCGTGATTCAAATCACCGATGACCAAGTACCGAAAGGACGGCACCTCCGCGTTCAACACATGTACAGCCCGGTGACGTCTCCCACGCCTTGATCCAGCAAGGAGAGAGGGAGAGGTTGAGGAAGACTCCGTCCAACAGCAGCACAACAGTGTGATGGTGATGGAGGAGCGTGGCAATCCTGCAGGGCTTTGCCAAGCACCTACAGGAGAGGAGGAGGTGTCACGGGAGGGAGGGAGGCGCCAGGGACTCAGGTATGGATGTCCTCCCTCCCCTCCACTATATATAGGGGCAAGGGAGAGGGGGGAGGCGCAGCCTTGCCCCTTCCTCCAAGAAAGGGGTGCGGCCAAGAGGGGGGAGGAGTCCATCCTCCCCAAGGCACCTCGGAGGTGCCTTCCCCCTTGAGGACTCTTCCCTCCCCAAGTTTCCTTGGCGCATGGGCCTCTTGGGGCTGGTGCCCTTGGCCCATATAGGCCAAGGCGCACCCCCTACAGCCCATGTGGCCCCCCGGGGCAGGTGGCCCCACCCGGTGGGCCCCCGGGACCCTTCCGGTGGTCCCGGTACAATACCGATGACCCCGAAACTTGTCCCGATGGCCGAAACAGGACTTCCTATATATAAATCTTTACCTCCGGACCATTCCGGAACTCCTCGTGACATCCGGGATCTCATCCGGGACTCCGAACAACATTCGGTTACCACATACAAGCTTCCTTTATAACCCTAGCGTCATCGAACCTTAAGTGTGTAGACCCTACGGGTTCGGGAGACATGCAGACATGACCGAGATGTTCTCCGGTCAATAACCAACAGCGGGATCTGGATACCCATGTTGGCTCCCACATGTTCCACGATGATCTCATCGGATGAACCACGATGTCAAGGACTCAATCGATCCCGTATACAATTCCCTTTGTCTAACGGTATTGTACTTGCCCGAGATTCGATCGTCGGTATACCGATACCTTGTTCAATCTCGTTACCGGCAAGTCTCTTTACTCATTTCGTAACACATCATCCCGTGATCAACCCCTTGGTCACATTGTGCACATTATGATGATGTCCTACCGAGTGGGCCCAGAGATACCTCTCCGTTTACACGGAGTGACAAATCCCAGTCTCGATTCGTGCCAACCCAACAAACACTTTCGGAGATACCTGTAATGCACCTTTATAGCCACCCAGTTACGTTGTGACGTTTGGTACACCCAAAGCATTCCTACAGTATCCGGGAGTTGCACAATCTCATGGTCTAAGGAAAAGATACTTGACATTAGAAAAGCTTTAGCATACGAACTACACGATCTTTGTGCTAGGCTTAGGATTGGGTCTTGTCCATCACATCATTCTTCTAATGAAGTGATCCCGTTATCAATGACATCCAATGTCCATGGTCAGGAAACCGTAACCATCTATTGATCAACGAGCTAGTCAACTAGAGGCTTACCAGGGACAGATTGTGGTCTATGTATTCACACGTGTATTACGATTTCCGGATAATACAGTTATAGCATGAATAAAAGATAATTATCATGAACAAGGAAATATAATAATAATAATACTTTTATTATTGGCTCTAGGGCATATTTCCAACACTCACTCCAGTCCACCAATCTTTTCCTTAACCTGTCCTGCACAGTCTTAAATTGCCCTTTGTGAACTCTTCCTTCCGGTACAGGTAAACCCAGGTATTTAGGCTCAAAGACTTGTTGTGTTACTTCCAAAATCCCCTTCATCTCTTCCGCCACCGCCTCCGAACAGTTGTCCGAAAAAAGGATGGAACACTTTTCGGGGTTAATAAGTTGACCCGTCGCTCTGGCATAAGTGTTCAACAAGCCTTTCACAGTGGTTGCTTGGTGACTTGATGCTTCAAACAGTAACATAGTATCATCTGCGAACAATAGATGTGAGATGACTGGAGCACCACGGCAGATTGATACCCCCTTCAACTCTCCCTCTTGCACTGACTTGGATAACAAGGAGGACAAAGCGTCAGCTATAAACAGGAAGAGGAAGGGAGACAGGGGGTCACCTTGCCTTAGTCCCCTAGTAGGGGAAAACGCCTCCAATAGCTTCCCATTGAACTTAACCGAGTATTTCATAGACTTCACACAAGCCATGATCCATTTAATCCACTCCATCGAGAACCCCCATTTTATTAGGGCTTGCTCCAAAAACTCCCAATCTACACGGTCATATGCTTTCGAGAGATCCAACTTGTAAGCACAAGCAGCAGTACTATTTGGTTTCATATTCTGTATATGATGGATACACTCAAAAGAAATTATAGAGTTATCTGAGATAAGCCTCCCAGGGATGAATGCGCTTTGGTTCTCTAAGATCAGCTCACCCAACAACGGTCTCAGCCTATTGACCAGGCACTTAGACACGATCTTATACAGCACGTTACATAGGCTTATCAGTCTGAAGTCCTTTAGTTCCTTAGGGTGGGGAACTTTTGGAATAAGGATGATAGCTGTATCATTCACTCCCTCTGGCATAATACCTGTTTTAAAGAAATCCAAAACTGCAGCAACAATCTCCGTCTTCAGCACAGCCCAGTTACACTGGAAAAACCTCGCCGGCAGGCCATCCGTGCCCGGCGCTTTGATCGGCCCAATCTGAAACAGGGCATTAGACACTTCCTCCTCTGAGAACGGTGCACACAGCAGATCATTCATACCCTGTGTCACTCTAGGAGCTATACCTTGAAGTACCTCCGTAGGTGTAAGAGTCGGATCTTTGGTGAACACTTCCTGAAAATATGAGCTTGCCATGCGTTCCATGTCTGACGGGACGGTGCACCAGGACCCATCCATTGTGCGTAAGCGTTGAATATAGTTGCGCCGTGCCCGCCATACAGCCCGTCGGTGCAAATAGGCAGTGTTCCGCTCTCCTCTTTCAGCCACGTGATCCGTGATCGCTGTAGCCATAGCATTTCTTCTCTATAGAGCAACTCGTCCAACTGGTACATTTTCTGTTTTATCACTGACTTGTCCGCATCTTGGAGTTGCAAGTCAGCTAGCTGTTTCCGTAGTTTTTCAATTTCAGCGGTGACGTGGCCGAAGTTTTCCTTGCTCCACGAGCGCAGCTTCGCCATCATCTCCTTCAGTGCATCTCGGACAGCACCAAGAGTTCCTTTCGGCTTGCTTTTCCCCCATCTATCCGCAATGACCGAGGCCAGAGCCGGGTGTCTCTCCCACATGATTTCGTACCTGGCCGCACTTCTGTTCTTGGGTGCCTCCTCATGCGATATCCGAACCATCAAAGGACAATGGTCCGAGCAAGACGACGCCAAGTGATCCACCTGCGTATAGGGAAACAAGTCCCTCCATGCTTCATCAGCGCAAGCTCTATCCAGTCGCACCCGGACGTTCCTATTCCCCACTTGCCCATTGTCATATGTATACGGGATTCCAGAGAACCCCAAGTCCATTAGTTCACAGGTTAGCAAGCAGTCCCTGAACTGCTGCATTTGACTCTCAGCTCGTTGCATCTGTGACACATGTTCATGTTGCCACATTGCTTCATTAAAGTCTCCACACACTAGCCACAGTTCGGAGGAAATGGCACGTAGATTTGACAGCGCACTCCACATACGGTGCCTATTCTCCACCCGTGGTTCTCCATACACATAGGTCGTCCTCCATGTTTTATCATTTGCTGCATCTACAACTCGCACGTCTATATACCGTGCACACGAGTTCAGAACTGTCACTAGTAAGTTTTCATCCCAATAGAGAGCCAGGCCCCCACTTAGCCCATCACTAGAGACACCTGCAAATCCTCTCATCTGCAATCGGAACTTGAGCTTCTCCATCTTGCTTGAGGCTTGTCTGGTTTCAGAAAGAAAGACCAGCCCCGGGGAATTGGCTTTGCAGAGGGCCAAAACCTCGCGAACTGTCCGGCGGTCCCCCCTCCCCCCCCCCCCCCCCCGGCAGTTCCATACTAGGGAACTCATTGTACCCGACGGTCCTCCTCGAGGGAGGCCGCCGATCTATCATTAGAAGCATCTTCAGAAACTGTTTTTGCGCTTACTACCCGAGCTGGACGTTGGTGAATGTACGTCATCACCCTCTTCTCCTTCTCCAAGTGTCAGCGTGAGGGTTCCAGGAGGGGCCATGGACCCCCTGTCCTGTTACCTGTACCCGCCTCTTCCATCGCAAGTCGCTTCCGCACAGCAGGATCAACTTGCATGAGAGTGTTGGTGGCCTTCAACGGGCTTGTAGCTGTGTCCATTGTTTCAGGATCAACTTGCTTGGGTGGTTTGTTCAGACGGCTAGGGGTATATTCAGGTTTCTGCTCGCTCCCCCGATTACCACTTTCCTGCCGTGGCTTATATGGACCATCAGCATATAGCCACGCACCAAATTTCTTGTTTTTCTCCTCATGGATCCCGTTCCCACACTCTTTGAACTCGTGGCCTATGATGCCACATACACTGCAGAATCGAGCAAGCTTCTCATAACGCACCAAGAAAACCTGACGCTCTTTTCCTCTGACAATACTGACGAACTTGGTGAGGGGCTGACGAACATCATGGCGAACCCTGATTCGCACATAGTCCCCTCGTGTGTTTCCGTTCAGCCTCATCTCCAAAATCTTACCAGAGTTCCTAAGCAGATGTTCCACAATGCCCTTCTTACAGAACCCTTCCGGTAGCTTGTGAATCTGAAGCCAAACAGGCATATGTACCATGGGCACCTCCTCCGCCTTCGTGAAGCCATCGTAAGGGCACATTAGCACCAAGAAATTCCTAAACAGCCATGGTCCCTGTTCGATCATCCGTTCCCAGTCGCCGAGGCATGCAGCCTGAACCACGAACAAGTTCGGCCCAACCGGCCGGAAGTTCACATGTTGTGCGGGATTCCACGCCGCCCGCATCTCCTTGTAAAAAGTTGTCGGGCTAAAGGTTTTGTCCGTATGAACCCTAGCTAGGGCTAGCCATCCGACGCTTTCATTGATCTCCTGGTCGTTCTCATCGATTACCAAATCATCAAAGACTTCATCCTCAAGGTTCAACTGCTCCATGAATTCGTCCAGATCCGATCTCATGGCGGCACCGCTGCCGCCGCTCGTACCTGACTGTGCGTCCGCCGCCGATTCCATCGTAGCAAACCTGGGAGAAGACTTCCCTCGATCCGTACGGGAAACCCTATGTAGGGGAGGCGAAGAAATTGGGTAGAAACTCTCTCGCGATTAGATCGCCAGGGAGGACACGGAAACCCTAGCCGCCGCTAGGGGAAAGGACTCTACTGGTAGTGCATTCTTGCATAACCGATCCTTTGGCTAGACACAGGAGAAAAGAGATGGATATGTATTTGAAGCAGTTGGTTGGCATAGGAGTATGTTGAACAGAAATTCAATGCTTGACGATGCACGTGCAGCTGATGGTTCTCAGGATCATAGGTGACTCATGTCACTAGCAGTTACGTAGCTTCTAATGTTGCAGCCAGCCTAATTCTTCTTCTATTGCAGCCTAGGTGATGCGGGTCAAGTATGCACGCGACACGGGACAAGATAGCATGAAACCGAAACTTGTTGATCAAAGTTCCATGGGCTTTGCATCAGGAATTCGCAAGGTAATTGCAATTCAAATAGGGCACCGATAGGCGCCGGTGCGCCGGCCGAATCGTTCGGCCGGTCCAGCCCGGACCGTTCGATTTGAGCCACGCAGCCGCTGGATCCCAAGCAAAAAAAAAAACGAATCGCCCCAAGCTCTCTTCTTCCTCGGGCAGTCAGTTGGATCCCGTTTGGGGGAGCGCGACGCCGCGCCTCCTGTCCCCTCCGGTGGTCGCCGGTCCCCACCCTCGCCGGTCTTCCTCGTCGCCGCCGGACCCCCACCCTCGCCGCCCGTCCTCGTCGCCGATCCCTGCCCTCGCCGCCCGTCCTCGTCGCCAGTCCCCGCCCTCGCCAGCTGTCCACGTCGCCAGTTCCCATGCAACAACTCCACCTGCGTTGCAGCTCTTGACGGCGACGGTTGTGGCTCGGCCGCCGCCCCTCGCCATTGATGCTCGCCATTGCAGCTCGACCGTCAGTCAATCAACACCGTTTTGAACGGATGTAGCAAAAAACTTCACCCGTAGTAGCGAAAGTAAACTACGGTTGCAGCAAAAATCAAACACCGTCGCCGTCTTTCGCGAGGTCGCGACTCCGCCTTACATGGATGTAGCAAAAAGCTTCACCGATAGAAGCAAAAATCTACTATGGTTGCAGCAAAAATCAAACACCGTCGCCGTCTTTCGCGAGGTCGCGACTCCGCCTTACATGGATGTAGCAAAAAGCTTCACCGATAGAAGCAAAAATCTACTATGGTTGCAGCAAAAATCAAACACCGTCGCCGTCTTTCGCGAGGTCGCAACTCTGCCTTACATGGATGTAGCAAAAACTTCAGCGGTGGTAGCAAAATTCTACTACGATTGCAACAAAAAAATCGTCGTTGTCATCGTCGTGAGGTCGCAGCTCCGCCTGATGGATGTAGCAAAAACCTTCGCCTGTAGTAACAAAACCAACTACGGTTGCAGCTTCCCCTTATTATGCAGTTTCATTGAAGCTTTTCTGTCTATGGTTGAAGCTTTTTTCAACAGCTGTTGAAGCTGTTCTAGGTGACGGTTGCAACACTAGTATACGCGGGCTGCATCCAGCCATGGCGGCAGGCAGCCATGGCGGCCGGCGAGGGAGCGCCTGGTCGCCGGCGATGGAGGTTGTGGTCGCCCAGTCGCAGCCCGGGGGGAGGGGGGAAGGGGGGAGGAGGGAGGGGGGAGGGGGGAGGGGGGAGGGGATGCGCCCGCGTGAAAGCTTGAGGTAGGGGATGGATCTGGCCATGGCGGCAGGCAGCCATGGCAGCCGGCGAGGGGAGCCTGGCCGCCGGCGATGAAGGTCGTGGTGGCCCAGTCGCAGCTCGGGAAGAGGGGAGGGGGAGGGGACACACTTCCAGGAGGCGGCGCTCGCGAGAGGAAGAAGAAGCATATAAGAAAAAAAATGTTCCGTCCGTGGAAAAAAGCGAGCGAGCGAGGGGCACCGGCCGAAGCGTTCCGCCGGTGCGCCGATGCCAAACGTTTCCCATTCAAATATCCGGAGCGTCAAAACTTTCTTCAGAACTGGAAGCAAATTGGATGCTTCACTTCTGGTTTGTAATATGGTGAAGGCTTTCAATTTCAAGGAGGAAAAACTATTGAATATACTCGGTGTTCGTTTGGTCCCCTAATCATCAAATCCATTTGCATTTGCAAGAAAAGCTCTAGGCATTATGATTTATTGATTTTTCAAGGAGAATTTATGTATTTAGCATTGTTCGCAACTGTATCAGTTTATCACCAGGGATAAAAAGAGGAAGCTGCTATCATCATGCTCATGCAACCGTGTGTGTTTCTTTACCCTGCTGTCCGATTTCGAAAAATGTGCTCCAACTGAAACACCACAAATCAAAAGTCGACTTCTTTCGAGTTGATTCTCGAGACAGAGCCATTCAAAACAGCAATCTGTGGCTGCTATGCTACGCTTGGAAAGAAACTAATACATGCAGGCAATCCAACAAAGCTAGAAGCCAACGGTAAATGAAAGTACCGCATACAAAGAGCCAACTCGCCTGGACACGACCATATTGGTGAAACCAATTGGCAGCCACAAGGTTATTCCTATTGCTATCCACTGCCAAATCATTCCTTGAATGGAGTTAGGTCGATCTTGAGCGGTTTCTTTCCTTTGGTGACTCGCTTCGCACAAAGAGAAAAAGGAAAATGGTGAGCGCTTAAGAGAGCGATTTGGCCTCACTATACCCAAGCAAGGATGTCTCACTTACAGCGATCGCAATCAATTCTTCCAACAGCTCCTCCAAATTGCACAATGGCTACAAAACAATGTGCACAACAGTAGGAATAAGTGAGCATATCATCACCCACCATGGTTGAAAATGTCTCAACAGGAGAGGTTACCCATTGAGTTGGCCCGTCACATGGTGAATTCAGGGGATCATCATGTACCTGTCATAGGATTGTGAAAATAATCTTAAAAATATTGTTGTATCTCTATGGATGATAAAAAAAATTGAAAGGTACATGGAGCAAAAAGCAACATGATAGCTTCATCGACCTACCTCCATGAAAATACCATCAACACCAACTGCAACAGCAGTCCTTGCGATGCATGGTATGAGTTCTCGTAAGCCCCCACTTGCAACCCCACCACCATCAAGCTTACAAAACAGAATCAAGTATGCCCGGTTGAGCAAAATTAAAATCCTCAAAAGACAGTTAGTTTGGAAGAGGTTTAATTTGGTCATCAATGTTTTACTAATTGATCACACTATCTTAGGAGATGGCTACACAGAAGAACCAAAATAGAAATAACCCAAAAAGACTGAATTGCTTAGATATCACACCATGGTTTTTGAGCTTTGGCCATGGATCATGGTTGCAGAAATATACAGTGATGGATCACTTTGGAACATTGCCACGTATTGTATAATCCCTCCCAGTCCATATAAGCATGGTGTCCGGGACATAGTTTTCATCAAGCTTTTAAAACTTTCACCACCAATTTGTTAAAAACATATGATTCGATTGGATATGTGAGAAATCATATTTACAGATTGGTATCAGAACATACTTCCATAACGTAACAATTAAATTTAGCGATACTATAGTAGAAATTAAGTAGCAAAATTATGTTATGAACACAGCATAGACGTCTAAAATGTCATCTTTTTTAAGACAGAAGGGAGCAAGTTTCCATGTAAACTATTGGCAACATTTAAAGATCATGATGATTCCCTTGATGTTGATTTTATTCACAGACGACATGACTCTGCCAAAGGGGAAAAGAAAGAAAAGAATAATTTTCTTAAAAAACGGCAGCCCGGTGCATGTAGCTCCTGCTTGCACAGGGTCCAGGGAAGGGTCCGACCACTTTGGGTCTATTGTACGCAGCCTTTCCCTACATTTTCTGCAAGGGGCTGTTTCCAAGACTTGAACCCGTGACCTCATGGTCACAAAGCAGCAGCTTTACCACTGCGCCAAGGCTCCCCTTCAATAATTTTCTTAAGGTTGAGCAAAAATGTCTGCGAGGACAATTACCCTAAACCAAGAGAGGAATATTGGAAATAGGTGAGTATACCTTTTTCCCAGCTGGTTGTTGTAGAGCATGTGTTACATCAGCTACCTGAAAATGGATACTTCTCTGTCACTGATCTATGTCATTGTTCATGGTACATGATATTTGAGAATAAACAAATCGAGAATTCAATGGAATAAGTTACCACATAACATGATATTTGAGAATACACAAATCGAGAATTCAACGTGCAATTCAGCTATAGAAAACGCAATCATCTCGTTTATGTCTAAACAAATAACCCAAATCCGTTATCGAGTAATAACAACAGAAAATAGCACAAAAGCTAGACATCTGCCATATTAAGGCAAATGTGCCCCAAGAGAAAAATAAAACTCAATGCTTAATCACTTAATTGACAATAAAAAACAACTATCTTCATTATATAATAGAGCTCCAATGTTGCAAAATAGGTTAATGCTATTTTTTTTGCAAATATCACGCCATCATGAATACCGGACATCCCGATATACCCAATCTCACCAATGATAACCTTTTTTCTATTGTGGCCGAACGCCAATGATAACCTAGACAGAGCTTTTCATGACTAGAAACAAGCTGAATATGTGATTGTGCAATTGTGGACAAAAGTAAGGTGATAATACTTACAACTGGGCAATTTGCTTCCCTCAGCAACTCAAAGTTCCTTGGATCAACAATTAGATCATCTGTGTGTAAAATGAAAACAAAACAAGATATTGCTAAATCAGTTATCTGCTACAACGAAACCATGAACATTTGTTGCTTGTTGCAGGGCTAATGCCTGATTCTCCTTTAACCTGAATAAGGAAAGCGGGCAAATGGTTGTATAGCTCACTTTGTTTTATGGCAGCTGCACTGCATGGTGCACCAACCTGACTAGTAGTATGTACTACTACTATTAGTAAATTCAAACACGCTAAAATGTTAAATGGCTAGGGACACAGAGACATTTGAAGAGCTAGTTAGCCCTCAGATTTCACTTTTTCATGTATTTTCTCTTTATCTAGCTGCTCCATCACAACAATCATTATTCCCCATGCCACATCATATCCAAGTGTCCAGAAAGAGCAGGATATCCTAGTCAGTACAATATGTTTCCTGATAATTACATAGCCTATAATGTAATATGATATTATGTGTTTTCTCTTATTTATTTACTACTGAAGCAGGCAGTACAAAAAAAGGCGAAAAGATGACTTAACTGTAGCCAAACATGGTGCCTCGCTCACAGACCATTACATTTTGATTTCCAGCAAGTCTAATTTTCTCCGCAGAGTTGGCCATAACCTGTTATGGTACAGCCATACAGGATCACTTCAACAAATGTGCAACTTAACTAGAAGCTGGGCGCAACATTTTCCATTGAAAAAACATCTAGTTAAGTAGCACAAGCATGTAATTGGTATATGGATACAGAAAGCTACATCTTGAACAATGGCTGGCCGAACTTCTGAAGGGAAATGACAATTCAGAACAGTGACAGACTAAACTGGAACTGATAGCTTGTTTTACACAGTTAGTTAGACATCATGTTGGTTTCTAATGTTGGATTAATAAAGAGTAGAATAAAAGGTCCAAACAAGTGCAATTAGCTTCAACTTTGCATGACCATTCAATCTCATAGAGAAAGAAATCACATGATGTGAAATACAAAGGACATTATTGAACAAACTAAGCATGAGTTTTTTAGGCTAACCCTAAAACAGACAATGGCACCAGCAATAACTCAGATAGTGGCAACAATGGTACCCCTTTTTGATTTCTATGAAGCGCCCATGAAACATGAGATTCTATCTTTCATTCTTTGTAATGTTTGACCAATAGATAGTCAAACAATATAAATGTGTAGTAAATATGCCCCGTGTCTATATGTGCTTTTCACGCTGTCATAATTTCCTTGATAGGTACAAACAATATATTGGAAAAGAAATTTATGGTTAAACTTTAATTTTGTCGAGGTGCCAACTCAAACGCACCTTATAAGAATCAAAATATGGGGTGCTACATTCGAATTTTGCGAAGACTGCCAGATAGAAATGCAACTTACAGACGGGGCACAGAATTGTCCTTTCTTGATATTGATAATTTTCCCAGTCTTAGCCGCAGCCACTAGAAGGTCAGTCTGTTGTCATAGATACTTATATTAGGCATGTTGAACGAGATATTAAAGAAGATTCATGCTTGATAGGTAGTAGTACTGCAGTTTTCCCAGAAACATGCATACATTAAATTTGTACCTGGCGACAGAGGAAAGCTGGAATCTGTATAATATCAGCAACTCTTCCGACAGCTTCACACTGATTTAGTGAATTAGTTAGAAAACATCTTTGCTTTACACTTCAGAGCAAAGGACACACAATCCAAGAATTAGGATTCAAAGGGTATACAATAAACACATGTAGCAGTACAAATTCAACACAAAAAGCCTAGCAATATATTCAAACAAAGATATTTTAAATTCACACATGTCACATTCAAATGTACGAAAAAGTAACGGTACCTGTGGTACAGTAACATTTCATAGAAAGGAAACATGATTAATGGACTCAGCTAAATTTGCAGAAATATCAAGCGAGTGACACAGCAGAATTTGCTAGCAAAACAGAGAAGAATTTCCTTACATACAGGATTAATAGAATCAAATGGATACCTGGCAGCTTTCATGCACGTCGGTGACCACTGGAAGGTCATATGCGGCCTTCACCTTTTCAAGGATCTGATATAGAAAGGTGATAAAGTTATATACGGAAGCGACAAAAGGTCTAATATTATTTTGTCACACCTTTAGGCCTTGTTCCAGACCAGGACCGCGGAAGGATTTCGACGATGTACGGTTTGCTTTATCAAAGCTTGATTTGAACACAAGAGGCACCCCAAGCCTGCCATGGAGAAAGAAAAACAGGTTTAGTTTGGCCCAAGAGTAAACAGAAGTATGGTGATTGGTTGTTTACTTGGTCGTGATGGCTTTGATGTGTTTGGCCATCTTCAAGATATGTTCCTCTGATTCAATCACATTGGGCCCAGCTAACAAGAAGAATGGTTGAGCAGCCTGGTACAAGAATCAGAGGGGTCAGTTCTCGCATATATGACGTCTTCAGCTGTGATCACGCTGCTAGTATCATTCATTCATATGACGACAAACCAAGGACATGATATGAGCCCCGAAAAGCAATTTTACTATCATCCAAGAGGCAGAAACACAGCACTCAAAAGGAAGTTTCTCTGTAATTGACTCGAAAGAAAACACAAAAACACAAATACAGAAATACCATTTTAGTGATACCAAACATCCCAAGGCTCGAGCATAGTCAATAGCGTCACGACACCAACAAACTTGCTAAATCATGCGAATTTCTGCGGAACTATTTCTACATTCATGTAAATCGCAACGGCGACATGCATTTAAGACATTCAGGGAGCATATTAATTGACTTAATTTGACCAGCACCTCACCAAGAAACCTAACAAATGCGGATTATTCTGTATGACGTAACTGGTAAGCACCATGCAAGGCCCTAACAGAATGTATTATCATCTGTATTATCAACTGACAGAATGTATGCCGTAACTGTCAGTTGTATTATCATCTGTTAACCAAAAGAAAAAGGACTACAAACAATAAGCAGATAGCGACGTGATCCAACAACTACCCACCACAAGAACCGTTTTAATTACTAAAAAAACCTAGGCGAGGAACAAAGGGCAAAGAAGGTCTGAACTGAACCCGCCACGGCACCCGCAGCCGCAGAGTGGTCGACGAAATGCCGCCCCCGACAACATAAGCAGCGCGAGGGCATTCTTGTTACCTTGAGCTGGTTGTAGAGCGCCACCGACGGGGCGTCCATTCTCCCCCCTCCTTCTCCCTGCGGATCTGCGGCGGGGCTCCGGTTTCTGCTCGGCCGGGGCGACGGGGATCCGGGAAGTGGGGAACTGAGGAGGAGTTCGTTGGCGAGGAATCGGGTCGTCAGGCACACCGGAGGCAGGGCATGGAGGACTGTGGCGGATGTGGATGAATGGGCCGCGGACGAGCAGAAGGAGGCGGTGGGAGTGGGATCAGGCGGAGCGGGGCAGAGAGCACATGGGGATTGCTGGAGGAGGATGACGACTGTCGGTAGATGCGTCCCTGAGTCGGGACTCGGGAGGGACCGGTTTTGGTCTTCTTTTTTTAGTCGAACCTTGCGATGAACCTTCTTTTTTTTTAGAGAGAGAATGCCGGCCTTTATAAATCAAGCAATCAAATTACATAAAGTCTCCCGGATGCAATCCGAAGCAAAATGAAAAATACAAAAACTCACTGAGTTCAGACTGAATCTAGCTAAAACATGAGCTGAAACATTACGATGCCGACGAACATGCTTAAAAGACACAGTAGACAAGCCCCACAAGCCGACTTGATATCAACGATGATCGAACCCACCAAGGAACGGTCTCGGGCCCAAGAATGCAACCTTTGCACCACCGAGAGGCAATCAGATTGGAAGATCACATGCTCATAGTTCTCTTGACGAGCCAAATAAGCCACACGACGAAGAGCCAGGGCCTCGGCCACTTCCGGAGATGAGACACCAAGCAGAGGTTCTGAAGCCGTAGCCACACACTGGCTGGTGTGGTCTTGCACCACCACACCCATCGCAGAAGAACCCCGGTCCAAAGAGACAGCAGCATCTGAAGACAACAGCAACGTACCTTGCGGTGGCGGACACCAACAGGAGCTAGAAGCAGGTGTCTCACGTCTAGTTGCAGGTCCAGAATTGAACAGGTGCTGAAAAATCATATCAATGTAAGCACGCACCCTCGCCGATGTACGCTTCGGATGAGGAGCATCAGGTTCATTACGGGCAGAATTCCGAGCCTCCCAAATATGCCACAATGTGACCGATATGATGGATATATCTCGATCTGAGCCACGCGCTAGCAAGTTGAACAGCCATTGCTTCGAAGATATGAAGGAAGAGCGGAACAACTTGATCCCAAAGGCGACCTTGATCTCCTCCCAGGTAGTTCGGGCATGAGCACAAAACAGCGACGCGTATTCAATGCCTTTCGGACGGCCACATAAGTAGCAGTCCGTCCTCGTCGGAACCTGACGCCGGTGCAGTTGCTCTCCCGATGGCAGACAGTCGTGAGCAAACCTCCAGAGCACTACTTTCATCTTGTTTGGAGCCTTGACATTCCAAAGCTTTTTCCATAGTCTTTCCTCCAAGGCCCAATTGGAGTGCTATCCCCCGACATTTCCACTCCGTTCAGACAAGAATCGACTCATCCTGGACATGTTGTAGGCTGAAGGGACAGTGTACTCTCCGAATCTTGTGAAAGGCCAGCGCACAAAGTCCGGCCCTCCCGCCAAGTTGATAGGAATTTGGAGGATATCATTGGCCACCTCCTCTGAGAAGAAGGCTCTCATTGTTTCCTCATTCCAACATCCGTTATCCTCGTCAACCAAGCAATGAAAGTGGCAGAATCTGGGTTAGAGAAAGGGGTCGTAGCAAAGCCGGGGGGTGGGGGGGGGGTAGAAGGGATCCAGTGATCCCTGAGAATATGGGTGCTTCTCCCATTCCCAATACCCATTGCACCCCCTTCTTAGCAGGTCCCGACCGTGCAGAATGGCACGCCAAGTGGCCGAGGCCGAGCGAGGAGCAGCAACATTCCACAAGTCACTGAACGGAAAGTACCTTCCTTTTAAAACATGCGCACACCGTGATCCATGATCAGTCAGCAGTCTCCAGCCTTGTTTGCCTAGCATCGCCTGGTTGAAAAGTGCCATATCCCGGAAGCCCATGCCCTCGAGGGATTTCGGTGTGGAGAGCCAATCCCAAGAGCGCCAATGCATTTTCTTTTTACCATCCTCACGTCCCCACCATTGATCAGAAATGATCTGCCGGAATTTCTCGCAAATAGCCACCCGCAAGCGGAAGCAACTTGAGATAAAGGTGGGAATAGCTTGAGTCTTGGATTTCAGTAAGGTATCAGTCCCTGCTCTGGACATAGGCCGGTCCGACCAACCATGGATGCTCTGCCACGCCCTATCCGGAAGAAATTTGAAAGTGCTTGTGGGAGAACTTCCAACATCCATGGGCATACCCAGGTAAGAGCCATGGAACGTCTCGGTGCATATACCCAACTGATTTTTCACACGGTCTTTGACATTCGCAGGGCAGTGCTTACCAAAGAACACTGATGACTTGTCTTTATTGATTGCTTGCCCTGATCTCGCACAATATGAACTGAGGGTGGACTCCAAAGATGCCACGCTCTGAGAATCACTCTTAGCAAAGAAGATGCTATCATCTGCAAACAGGAGGTGTGAGATAGACGGGCCATGACGGTCGTTTTGAATCCCATGTAGCTCGCCACGAGCCTCCTTTTGAAATAGCAGACTAGACAAACCTTCAGTGCATAAGAGAAAGATATATGGGCTGACTGGGCCCCCCTTGTCGAATGCCATGAGATGGAATCATCGGTTCAATGAGCTCTCTGTTAACTCTGACAGCATAATGGACATTGGCCACACATCGCATTACTGCCTCGATCCAGGAAGGAGCAAAACCCAGAATGGTCAAACACTGATGGAGGTAGCTCCACTCCACACGATCATAAGCCTTCATCATGTCGATTCCTGAAGGTTTCTGTGATTCGGTCATAGTGTTGATTTCGAAGACGGTTAAGACAAAACAGTTGAAGAACTTCCGTCCTATCAGTCTTTGCAATGTGCTCTATAAAATAGCATCCAAAGTCTTAGCAAATCGTTTGAAATCCATTCTGACGGGGCGATGAACCTGGGTGTGTATGCACCTGATTTGCTCAAAAGAAGTTAGTCGACAAAGTCAAAAGTCTTAAAAAAATTGACAACAAAATGAAAAACTCCCATCGACCTTTCGGCCAAAAAGACAAAATATTAAGGATGAAACTGTGTCAATAATAACCTCAATACAGTGCTGACTTTGTTTTTCTCGCCCACAATATCATCAAAGTCATTCCTTAGGGAAACTATTTACACGAGAACATACACTTGAGCATTTTGTAGCCAAAAAAATCATTGTCCTTCAGCCAGGCATTTCCTATTCCCCGCTCATTGCAGGGAGAGTGTCTCCATGGGCGTCCTCCCTCTGCTTTGCTTACAAAATGAAATGATTGGCTTCTCTTTTTTCCCGCTCTATTGCTTCCGTCATATCATCTTGTCAAGGGAAGCTGTAAAATATTCAGGCAAATATGTATTGCAATTATCTATTTGAAAAGAGGAAATGAGCTCAGAACTGCGTACACGTTTAGAAGATTTGAATTCAGAAATTTTGTCTCTCGTACATGTTCACAATTCTCTTCTAACTGTATACCTCCCAGTCAAAAATAATGGTCAGCTCATATGAGCCTTTACTATTCCTATACATAGAAATAGTTATTTGTGCCGTAAAAGGGAATCCATTACACTAGAGTTTGTACGTTCTATGTGCACCACTAGTCTGGTCATGTGGATGCTCAACAAGTTGCTCAAACACAGAGAGGGTGGATTTCCAATGGTATATCACCCATGGCCAAGGGAGCCTAATAAGACACACCTTCTTATGTGCAAAATGGAAACAAAAAGTGAAGATATTTGTATCATGAGAAAATGATGCGTAGAATGCAAATTGTGTGGGTCAACGCCAAAATGCTCATGACATGGTGTATGAAAAGTTTGTGCCAAAATGCTCATACCATGGCTAGACTGGGGACATGAAAATGTTATGAAAAGTGTGATCCTAGAGAAGGCAATGGCGGGGAGCGAGAAATGAGGTTGGAAGCCACTATAAAAGACACCCTGATGGGTTATTTTCAGCTCATCGCTCGTTGAAGCAAGAGAGTGCCCCTGGCCGGGTGGGATCTAATTAAAGTTCTGATTAGTAGTGAGGAGTGAAAGTGATCATGGTAGTAGCGTACCTCTTCTCGAAGGCTTTGGAAAACGGTTGGGATAATAGGACCCCTATTTAGGAGTAGAAAATCGACTCTAATTTCCAGATGGCACTAGTCTTTTATTAACAAAGTGCATTATTACTTTTATCCACATCCAAATCATGAGTAATGAAAGATCGTGTTACTTTTGCTGCCCATGATTTGGATCATGGATAGTAGTAATAGTGCCATCTGGAGCAGAGAGCTGAAGGTCTGTTCGGCATCCCTCCGACTCCACGCTCTCGCTCCCGGAGTTGGCGGAGCTGAAGGTAAAAAGTACGAAGCGGGGAAACAGGTGCTCTGCAGATCATTGAATTTCAGGGAGCAGTGGATTGCCGAACAGCCCCTGACTTTCTACTCTTAAGTTTGGGTACACCCCACTATCCCAGTCGCCTGTGAATGTTGTCGTGCATGATGATAGAAGCCTTCCGCTACCACACTTGTTCAGTTGTTCTGAAGGGCCAGTTGTATAGATACAAGCGCGTGAATCCCACATGGTTAGACGACACAAACATAGACCATCGACAATGTGTATTATTAAGGCCGGGTTGACTTGGAAAAACATTTATTCCGATTACACAAACTTGGGAGGAGTGTGCTTGCGGAGAGGAGGAGGGGGCAAACAATCAACGCAAAGCCTACTTGTTGCCAAAGAGGCACAAAACGTGTAGTTATATGACCATACTTTCACTGTTGTTGTGTTTAGCATGGATCAGGATTACAGTAAGTCATATGTCACTTAAATTCTTTTCTTATGGAAAGCCAAAATGACGGATTATATTACACTTCGGAATACATATACATCATCTGCAATTACAGGGACACGATATTGAGATGAATCCCCATTTTAGACAATGTTAATAAATGAGTTGTCCTATTAGAGCAACTCTAGCAGACCCCGCATCCCGCCGGCCCGCAAAACGCGTTTGCAGTTCGCGCAAAACAGCTTTTGCGGGCTGGCTCGGGCTTGCACAGATGCAAACCCCCCAAACGGATCCGTAAAAAAGTATATTCGCGGAATATATTTTTTACGGGTCGGCTTTGGGGGTCTGCTCTTTGCGCTGCTGCATCCCGCATATCATCAGCCCGCAAATATCAAATACAACATAGTTCAACAATCGAAAACAAACTGAATTATTCCAATCAAACATAATATAATAATCATCCGCATTATAAATAATTATTCAAATAACCGTAGCAAACTTAAATAGTGCAATACAAAATTTGTCATGAATACAAATACAAATTAATACAAAAATAAGTCACTGTCCAGCCCTTTGCCAATGGTGCTCAATGAGATCTTCTGAAGTTGAAAGTGGGTGTTTGCATTTTCAATCTCCTTCTATGTCTGAAGAAAAATTCTAATGCGGTTTGGGTCTCTAGCTGGTTTGACACGGCTACCCACATTGTCGTAAAAGAATTCAAATCCAATCATCTCTCATCTTCAAGAATCATATTGTGCAGGATAACACAGCATGTCACTATGTTCTTCAAGGTTTTCTTATCCCAAAAACGAGCAGGACCACGGACAATGGCAAACCTAGATTGCAAAACACCGAATGCTCTTTCAATGTCTTTTCGGGCTGCCACTTGTACCCTTGCAAATTCACATTGTTTTTTTGTTTTGGGTTCTTTGATGCTCTTGACAAATGTGCACCAAAGAGGGTATATACCATCTACAAGATAGCACCCCTTTGTGTATTCATGCCCATTGATAGTGTAGTTGCAAGCAGGAGCATCACCACTAGCAAGCCTAGCAAACAAATGAGACCGTTGCAACACATTGATACCATTGAGAGTGCCAGGCATACCAAAAAAGCAATGCCAAATCCATAAATCCTCGGATGCTACGGCCTCTAGAACAATTGTTGCATCATGATACTTGCTACAATACATTTCTTGCCAAGCCTTGGGAAATTTTTTCCAATTCCAATGCATACAATCAATGCTACCTAGCATGCCAGGCCAACCTCTCCACTCATTAGATGCCATCAATTTCTTTGTGTCATCTTCATTGGGTGCCCGAAGATACTCAGGATCGAAGACACGGATGATCACTTTCGCAAATCTACGCACAGATTCAGTTGTGCTATCTTCACCAATGCGAAGATACTCATCGGCATAGTCAGCCGAAACGCCATATGCAATCACCCGCATAGCTGCGGAGATTTTTTTGATATGCACTAAATCCCTTTAAGCCCGCGGCATTCCTTCTTTGAGTAAAATACTGGCAATTTGCCTCGCAAGCTTCAACAATTTTCACAAAGAGGGATTGGCGCATTCGATACCTTCTCCGGAAGAGCTGCGGAGGATATGTAGGATTCTCCGCGAAATAGTCTTGCATCAACATCTCGTTCCCAAGATGGCGATTCCGAGGAATGCACAAACGCCCGACAGTCGATCCTCGCCTCCTCTTCTGGTGCTCGTCTTCATGCTCCTTCACGGCAAGCGCCATGACTAATGTTTGCTGCCGGAAGTTCGCAAGCATGCTCCAACATCTGAGTCGTCCGAATCGTCCGAATCGGATAGCAAGAACTTCTCGCACGGGGTCAACTCCATCTACACGCACACCGGCACGTCAATCTATTACGCAGCTCGCAAAAATCACAAAAAAGGGACTAACCGGTGGCGGGTGATCCCGGGCGGTGACGAGGGGGTGCGCTCGACGATGGTCGATCCCCGGTAGCGGCGGCGACGAGGGGGTGCGCTCGACGGTGGTCGATCCCCGGCAGCGGCGGCGACGAGGGGCGGCTCTTCTCGCCAAATCCGGAGGGGCAGTGCAGCAGCTCGGCGCGGGAGGGTGTGGGGCGGCCCCGGGGCGCGATTCCGCCCGCAGATATGGCCGGAATCGCCGGCGGCGGGCGGGCGGAAGCAAAGGGCGGGCGGCGGCGGAAGGAGGGGGAAAGCGGGCGGGCTGAAATGTTCCTCCCGCCAACTGCTTCTCTCCGATCCAGGGCACCGCGACCGCGAGGGGGAAACCAGTGTTTTCCCGGGTTGGGGTGGAGAATTTGCCGCGCCCCCCAAAATTTTTTGCGGGCCGAGGCGGGATGCGGGGTCTGGTCGGGCAGGCTTTCCAACCCGTACCCGCATTTTGGCGGTTATTTTGCGGGTCAGGGGCGGATGCGGGGTCTGCTAGAGTTGCTCTTAGACTCCCTAGGACAATGACTAATAATAACATGATCAAAATTACGACATAAAATTGAGCACTCTTCGTAGATAGCTGCAACGGGACCAATGAAATTGCCGTATGACCTCTACGACTTCCATGCAGTCAGACTAGACCCTAATTCTATTGCACCCAACTTATACTGCAAGAAGTACACTATTTTAGTTTTTTAAAATGTAGACGCTAGGGGCGTCCGGCTTTAAATTAATAAAGCCCACAACAAGGCAGCATACCACAGAGGTCCCAACTTAACTTGCACGAGCACGGAGGCTCAGGCCAACCAGACACAGAGAGTTCAAAATTTTCCGGCCAAAAGGAAGCGAGCGCTGGAAATACATGGCACGAGGCCAAATCTTGAGTACGCAGGCTCGCAAACACAACCAAAAGGGTCACTTCAAGGCGGGGAAGTGGCGGATGACTCCCTAGCCAAAACGTACGCCTGACGCAGACGGTCTTGAGCTTGCTTCATCATCTCAGAATCCTTGCGCCTCGCCAACGAACTCCACTGCTGCATGAATAGGTTGCATTTGAAGATAATGTTAGCCGGATGAGACGGGAAGACCCCCTCGATTGCTAGTTTGTTCCTAGTAACCCACAACGCCCAGAATAAGGCCCCGATACAGCTCCACAACACCCTCCTGTTGCTCCCCTGGACGGAGGAGAGAATGGACCAAAGATCATTAGGCGATCTAGGGTCCCAAGTAACACCAGCCGCGTCGCGGACCGCGCTCCAAGCGAAACGTGCCAACGGGCACCTAAAAAACACGTGGTTCACGTCTTTTGTAACATTACAGATCGCGCAAGAGCCGGTCGCCGGGCCATGGCGCTTGGCCACGTTATCAGAGGTGGCCAGCCTATTTCTGAACAACTGCCGGAAGAACACCTTGATCTTGAGAGGAAGTCGCGCCTTCCACAGTCCGTTAGGCACCTGAAAGGTGGAGACTTGGCAAAGTTTTCGGTAAAGGGATTTGACCGAGAACTTGCCGGAAGCAGTGAGGGCCCAAGTCACCGCGTCCGCGGACGAGGACAGCGCCACCGGGTTGATCAGCTCGAGCAGCGTCGCAAGCTGCCCTTGTTCCTGCCCGTTGAGCTCGCGGTGGAAGTTGATCGCCGGGGGGGACGACGCAAGGGCCGAGGCCACTGATTGGTTCGGGGAGACAGCCAAAGAGTATAGGTCCTGGAATTCCAGCCATAGAGGTTGTGATCCGACCCAAAAGTCAAGCCAAAATCTGGCCGAACGACCATCCCCAATAATGAACTTGGCCCCCATGGCGAACGCCGGGCGGATCGCTTGTAGGTCGTTCCAAAAAGGTGAGCCCCTCGCTGCACCTTCAAAAAAGTTCCCATTTGGGAAGAATTTGGCGCGTAACAGATCGACCCACAGCCCAGTTGCCCCTTGGGAAATCTTCCAAATCCACTTACACATAAGAGCGACGTTTAGGATACGCGTGTTTGTGATCCCGAGTCTCCCCAAGTCTTTGGGGCGGCAAACCGCATGCCACTTAACCAGAAAGGAGCCAAATGGTATCTACAATTCTACATGCTGTCGGCATCATAGATACCCGTGGTGGCGGAGCCTCTAACCAAGCTTCTTCATATCAGGAAGGTGAAGGCTTGATGGGAATGAAAGTCAAGCTAATCCGTGGACTCCTCTTATCCCAATAATTTCTTCATGTCAAGTGAAGCATGGCCAGGAACTCGTCCTCCACCCTATCCATCTTCTGATCCAGTTCATGTGGTCGTGGCCATCGTTGTACGTGGTGGTGGTGAAGGTGTGGGAGTGCGGTCGTATGCACGGCTTCTAGATGACGATGAAGCTGGCCGACTCGTCGTCGTCCGCAGAGCTGTAGAAGGTGTGCCCCTGTTGCTGCCAATGGCTCTTGTTGGTGGTGTTGATCCCCCGTGGCGTTGTCGGCAGGCAGCGGCAGGCAGCGGTAGCTCGTCCTAGCAGGAGCAGTTTGCAGTGGAGTGTTAGGGTGAGCAGGGCCCCGACCGCGGCTTGATGACGGGTCGGTGAGGAGGCTCGGCTGCTCGCCGCCGAGGTCGACCTGGCGGTGTTGCTACTCTTGCCTGTTGGGGCCGGTGTCCTCAATGGCCCAGGAAGACGGCGATGACAGTTTTGAGGGAGGCAGCAATGGCGCAGCAGTGGAGGAGCACCTGGCTGTGGAAAGTCGCCGCTGGTGGCATAGCTCTGGATCAAGGGGTGGCCTGAGTTAGGTGCTTAGGTGAATCGAAAGTGTGACGATGGATTTATGGGGATGAAGGGAGAGGAGCCGAGGGGCCTTGTGGGGGGCGTGCGTCGGTTACCCTGAAAATCAATCAAGATATTATTGAGGTTCGAAAAGGTCCCGGGTGCCCCGACACCCGGTTATCCCGTCCGTCCACAGCGCTCAAGATTCGTGCTGGTGAATTCTGCAGTGCAGGCGGTTGTACAGTAACCGGGCGATTAGCAGGCTTTCTTCAGGGAGACAGATAGCGACAGGAGGAGAGAGGCATGGCAGGAGTAGGCTTGAAAAGGTGTTCCAGTCCACGGGCCTGTTCACTGAAACGACAGCACCTGCATGGCCCAGCGGCATGAGATGATATTATATTGCTAGCAACTTGCATCGCTGCTGTTCCTTTGTCACCATTGTGAGGTTTCTTGGTCAGCCTATTTCAGTTTAGCGTTTGTTATTATTTTTATTTCTTGAATATGGACCTTTATAATATAACATAGGTATGTGTGGCAGCAATTGTGTTTGGGAAAAAAGCATATTAACTGCATTTGTTAATTCATGGCATACATTTTGTCATCATCACGGGTCTGTGAGCTGAACAAAAAACGAGTCTTTTTCTTTCTTTTGGCAAATGCTGCTTGCTCCCTCCTTGATGTAACTCTGTTTGTTGACTGGTTGGGTTTCTTCCAGTGGAATGGAACCGGGGTGTGAGCCCCTTTTCTTCGAAAAAAATATTGGTCATCATGACATACAGGAGAAAATCATTTTCCCACGACATGTCAGTGAGAATCCAACATAATCTCAACGAAACAAATATAACAACTTCAGAACAAATCACAGTATACGCGATAGATCCATGAAACAGCGGTATATAAAGTAACCTGGCATTGACACACAATTTCGTGCATTTGCTGGTACCGTCCTTCTCCCCATCTAGACTTGCCGTGACAAATACCAAAACCATTCTCCCAAGCAAACAAGTTGTATTGCTCATACGCTTCTTGACAGGAGTCGAATGTTGTCCCCACTACAGGGGCAAATGTCTCAGGACCATGGTTGCCTTCAGAGTTTAACAGACATCTTTCAATAGATGTGAACTTGCTTGGCATTGCTCTTGCTGTAAGCCTGTCACCCGTTTGATTCCTGTATGTATCACCACCAAAGTAGTAAATACGTATGGCATCACATTCATACGTAATATTCAGAGATCAATCACTATATTAGTCGTGTCAGCGACTGTTACTCATGTCCTTACAACTTACTGAACCAATCACAATACAGATAACATGCATCTGACATGAGCACTATGTAAAGGCTCTTCACAAAACCGCAAAGCATGCAATTATATACAGATTAACTTATGAATTACCTGCGTTTCCATCCGCAGGCTGGTGGATATGGGCAAGACGCCGCCCTCTCATGCGCGCCCACGACTGCGTCGGATGTTTGTAAATCGTCCGCAATCGTAGCTGAAGAACAACCGTCCACAACTTCAGATCTGAATTTATGGGTCGGGTCAGGATTGTGAGAATCAAATAGTCAATACATCACTATTATGGCGACGAACTAACCTGGGGGTTGGATGCAGATCGAGGTCGGTCGCGATAGACGCGAGAAAATCAATGCCGCAAGCCGCGACGCGATATCCTTCTACTTCAGATGCAGAATCGGACCCGTCGCCTGCCTCGCGGCCAGCCCGTCCAGCAGCTTGGAACTGGCAATCCATAGTCTCAACTGCGGTTCCCCGGCAGAGAAGGATTGTGAATGAAGGGGCGGGGGAGGTGAGAATGTGGCAGCACAAGTATTGGGAGGCGCAGGATGCTGGGAGGGGGGCGTGGGGAGGTTGAAGACGACACGTCTCGTCGCCCGCGGCTCGTTTCAAACACCGGCCGACACGTACATGTACGTCTGAATACTTCGGCAGGCAGACATGTCATATCATGTACCAATTTTCATAGGTCGTAGGTGGGTGCAGGTGCGTGACAGTAGGGACTATATATACTAGACTAGTTTATGTCCATTGCGTCAAACAGCCAGCGCCTAATCAAGAAACAGACCTGTTATTATATTCATTGGTTACATACCTTGGCACAAATCTCAACGCAGCCAGACTGGACGAACGGTCCAGATAACCGGGTGTCTAGGCACCCGGGATCTGAAAGTCCGCTCTCCTATTGAGGTTTGATAGAGATTAGAGAAGGCGAAGAGGGAGAGAGATTAAGAGGTGTTTCCATGGAGGATCCTCACGGGAAAAATAACGTCGTCCAGCCACCAGCTCTCCGTACCGCAAGGATTGGTGAATGATTTCTACGGCGGGGAAGAAGTTGAAGGGGAGAAGGAAGTGGTGCGGTCGAGCTCTTTGATGGGGGGTCGATCTGGGGGAGTGGATTAGGAGTCGATACAATCGTCCAGCATAATGGTGGGCGATCAACGCTGATATGAACTTCAGTAGTAGGGAGGTCGTCCTATTAGTAACTGAAATTAAAAAGAGAATGCTGATGTGGCAGATTGATGAGGTGGATAGCTTGCATGTCAAGAGAAATATGTCAGTGGGGATGAATTATTTATGTATTATAGATATGTTTGCATTGACAACAAGCATCCTAATTTGACATACCAGACAACTGCATGAGCGAAAGTACGCAATCCATGCCCACCGGTGACCTCTCATATGCCCCACACGAGAATCCCCTTTTATCAAATATCAGAAGCCAAAACCCCATTTTTTCCTGACATTTGTCGGTACTTCACTATACCAAGAGAGGATACAAATGCTGGGAATTTACACCTGATCAACTTATCTCGTGTGACGGGTTACAAAGGATATATATTGTAGTGGTGACTTTGGTCGATACTGATCCATATTGTGGGAGGAGGGGGGCATCGCCCCCCCACTCCAGTACGGCCCAAGCCTTTTGGCGACAAGCCCTATGGCTAGGGGAGGATAAGAAGCAGAACGGAAGCTAGCTTCTCTTATCATGAGCTCGAGCTTGAGTGCTCTCTGTGCACCAACCACCCGCAGCTTGACAACCATGGAAGCTGGCTTCTCTGATCATGAGCTCAAACTTGAGTGCTCTCTGTGCAGCGACCACCCGCAGCTTGACAACCATGGAAGCTGGCTTCTCTGATCATGAGCTCAAACTTGAGTGCTTTCTGTGCACCGACCACCCACGGCTTAACAACCATAGAAGCTGGATTGACTGACCTCGGAACATGGGAGCCATGAAAACGTCAGGCGTCATATAAAAGCACTCTCACTCTCACAAGAGGAGTTGCCCACCCATCCATTCGAATCCCAGCAGCGCAGCAGGCAAGAAGCTCCCTCCAGCGAGAAGACTTGCCGTAGAAGCTCCCTCCAGCGAGAGAAGACCGGCGCAGAAGCTCCCTCCACCAAGAAGACCGGCACAACAGCAAAGGGAGCCTCGGCGACCCGCATCCCACCGACAATGTAGCCCTACAACTGGATCTGTGAATTGTTGTTCTTCCGTCAGTAGTTTGCTGTTTGCGTTTTCTCATTCTCACGTAGTAGATTGTTTTCTGCTTCAGATGCCGCCCAAGGAGGAGGCCAAGGGGAAGAGCAAGGAGAAGGAGACCAAGGGGAAGAGTAAGGAGGAGAAGGAGAAGGCAGTGGAGGAGGAACGCCTCACCCACCCACTACGGCGAGTTTCTCAATGAAGCCACGACCACTCTTCGCCACACTCCGGAGGAGTGCAAGAAGATGAAGGCCAAGCGGGCCAGGCGAGGGTAGGCATATGCGGTCATCATTAGGATGATAACATATTAATATTGTGCTTGCCCCTATATATTGTTCGTGCCTAATATCGTTCGTGCCATTACTAGTTGGTAGTCTTCTCGGTTGACGACATATGCCAATGAATGTAAATATGGTCTTGCTATTGATCAGAGTATATAAGCATTTGTAACTGAGTCTACCAGTCCCAGAACGGAGGGTGCTTGTTGCTTCGTCGGACACAAGAAGTGGTCCTTTTGTCAATTCGTCTCAGCTGGTGGTCTTTTTGGACAAAAAATCTGTTAGGGGGGAGGGAGGCATCGCCCCCACCCCCAGTAGTAGAAAAACAACCTAATGTTCAGCTCATTAGTCCCGGTTTGTAAATAAACTGGTACTAATGTGACCATTAGTCCCGGTTCGAATGACTATGCATTAGTCCCGGTTCGTGGTGTACCTTTAGTCCCGGCAGGCTGGCGTCAGACCGGGGCCCCACAAATTGGTCTTTGGTTCGCTCATCATAGACTTGATTCTCGGTCCACATAAGTGACGCGGATGACCATCGTTTCCTCGATGAAATCGAGCTGCGTGCATGGTATTATTTTCCACTGTTTTTTCATGGCTTGACACCTTAATTGGCTCAGCTTGGGTAGTATCCACAATCAATGGGACCATGCCTATATCATACTTCCTCCCTTCAAACGAAACCGTCCTCGGTTTCGAGTCGGCGCTTAACATGATCTTCCTCTCCGGAACTTGCTGCTCTCTAGTGATTGCATTGTCCACCATTGGCTTTAGCACGCGCTTCCTCCCACCATGCATGAATGTGTATGTGTTCGATCTTCCAGCATGCACAGTGTTGGAAATATGCCCTAGAGGCAATAATAAAATGATTATTATTATATTTCCTTGTTCATGATAATTGTCTATTGTTCATGCTATAATTGTATTGATCGGAAACCGTAATACATGTATGAATACATAGACCACACCATGTCCCTAGTGAGCCTCTAGTTGACTAGCTCGTTGATCAACAGATGGTCATGGTTTCCTGACTATGGACATTGGATGTCATTGATAACGGGATCACATCATTAGGAGAATGATGTGATGGACAAGACCCAATCCTAAGCATAGCACAAGATCGTGTAGTTCGTTTGCTAGAGCTTTTCTAATGTCAAGTATCATTTCCTTAGACCATGAGATTGTGTAACTCCTGGATACCGTAGGAGTGCTTTGGGTGTACCAAACGTCACAACGTAACTGGGTGACTATAAAGGTGCTCTACAGGTATCTCCGAAAGTGTCTGTTGGGTTAGCACGAATCAAGACTGGGATTTGTCACTCCGTATGACGGAGAGGTATCTCTGGGCCCACTCGGTAATGCATCATCATAATGAGCTCAAAGTGACCAAGTGGTTGGTCACGGGATCATGCATTACGGATCGAGTAAAGTGACTTGCCGGTAACGAGATTGAACGAGGTATTGGGATACCGACGATCGAATCTCGGGCAAGTAACGTACCGATTGATAAAGGGAATTGTATACGGGATTGCTTGAATCCTCGGCATCGCGGTTCATCCAATAAGATCATCGTGGAACATGTGGGAGCCAATATGGGTATCCAGATCCTGCTGTTGGTTATTGGCCGGAGAGTTGTCTCGGTCATGTCTGCGTGATTCCCAAACCCGCAGGGTCTACACACTTAAGGTTCGATGACGCTAGGGTTATTAGGAAGATTTGTATGTGATTACCGAATGTTGTTCGGAGTCCTGGATGAGATCCCGGACGTCACGAGGAGTTTCGAAATGGTCCGGAGGTGAAGATTTATATATGGGAAGTTGTCATACGGTCACCGAAAATATTCAGGGGCATACCGGTATTGTACCGGGGCCACCGGAGGGGTTCCGGGGTCCACCGGGAGGGGCCACCTGTCCCGGAGGGCCTCATGGGCTGTAGAGGGAAGGGAACCAGCCCCTTGGAGGGCTGGGCGCCACCCCCCCTTGGGCCCATGCGCCTAGGGTTGGGGGGGAACCCTAAAGGGGGCGCCCCCCTTGCTTGGGGGGCAAGCCCCCTCCCCTTAGTTGCCGCCCCCCTCTAGATCTCATCTAGAGGGGGCCGGCCCCCTTCCCCCTTCTCCCTATAAATAGAGGGGTGAGGGGAGGGCTGCAACGACACATCCAAGGCGCAGCCCCTCCCCTTCCCAACACCTCTCCTCCTCCGCAAGAGCTTGGCAAAGCCCTGCCGGAGAACTGCCACTCCATCACCACCACGCCGTCGTGTTGCTGCTGGAGCCCTCTTCCTCAACCTCTCCCTCCTCCTTGCTGGATCAAGGTGTGGGAGACATCACCGGGCTGCACGTGTGTTGAACGCGGAGGTGTCGTTGTTCGGCGCTTAGATCGGAGTCCACCGTGATCTGAATCGCTTCGAGTATGACTCCTTCATCCACGTTCTTGCAACGCTTCCGACTCGCGATCTTCAAGGGTATGAAGATGCACTCTCCTCTCTCTCGTTGCTAGTTACTCCATAGATTGATTTTGGTGATGCGTAGAAATGTTTTAATTTCTACAACGATCCCCAACACACAACATCATGATCGAACTGCCACGGTCTTCCTAATAGCAACTGACAAGCGTCCATCGGCAAGACATCACAATCCACCTTGTTGATATGATCTCCAACAACAAATGGAACATGCACCTTATGTGTAATCTGTAATTTTCTGGAGTTGGATAGCCACTCCACATGGTGCAGTTTTGGATGCCGCCACATGGACAAACCCAATGCATGCACAATATCTTTACTAATGGCGTTTGTAAAGCTGCCGTCATCAATTATCATCTTGCATGCACGATCCTTGATCATGCATTGTGTTTTAAAAACACTCCAACGTTGTCCCTTTGCACCACCATCAATATGTACCTTCTCCACCAAAAGATTCAGCCCCTCTGTCGGTGCATCAACTTCTTCCTTTCTTTCTTCCTGCCGTTCTTCTCTTTTTAGCAAACGATTTTTCCAATTTGCCCGAAACACATGCGTTGGCATGGGAACAAAACAGATTTGTTGGCCCTTCCATGATAGGGAGTAACTATTTTTCTTGCAATTTCGAACAGCCCCAACACGTTTGCACCATGGGTCCCCAAGTAGAAGATGGCACGACACCATGGACACATGACAAACATGAAAAAATTCTGCACAACAATATTTTCCCAGGTCAAAAATTAGCAAAATCCGATGAGTAATTTTGATGTCACCTTTGATCCACTTCAACGTGTACGGTCTTTCAAGAGGTGCCATCTTCAGCCCCAATTTTTCCACCACCTCAATGCTCACTATGTTGACTGCAGTACTCTCATCGATCTCAGATTGACACGTCGTTCGTTCACAACGCAACGAGTGAGAAAAAGAGTGACCTCACCAATGCCTTCCTCCTCCATCAATATGTTCTTGCTCAACATGTTGATGCTCGCCTCTGCAGACAATATTGTAAACTGAATCGCCGTGACTAACCTTTGCTCTGAATACCACTTGATGAGGCACGGACTAGCGAGACACTAATTCGTGCGTGTAGGCGGCCCAACCATTCACGGCGATGCTAGATGAGAAGTCCGTCTTCTTGTTCCTCCTCGCAACCTCCAAGAACAATTTTCACCCGCGTAGGAAAATACACAAATAAAAATAATGATCCCCTTGGATGATCAACCCTCCGTCGCTAATAAATTTTCAGGATAGAAAATCATAGATGATACACAAGATATGATCGTCCCTAATTCAGACTTTTTTTAATATTTCATAACTCTGAAAACAAACTCAAGACTCATCTCTCGTACATCGACCAAGCATTATCTTTTATATGGCTTAATCTAACCTAGTCTCCTAACCACCCACGTCAAATCCTAACTTGACAAATAAAGAAATCCTAATTGGAAAGGAAAACAACTCACGTACTATACTAGCTAGCTAGCCGGTTGACAAAAACAAAAATAAGAATCCTAACAAACTTGTATTTGAATTCTGCCTTCACAACTTAAGGTGGAGGCGTACGGAAATTCCGCTCCACGGAAGCTGGTGCTGATTCCTTCTTAATCTTCTGTATTTTCTTGTAACGTGGCCGAACAAAATCTCTTGTCATCTTATCTGTACATGAATTCCCTTGCACCATTTCTTTTATCAAACATGCTCGTACACTTTTAGACTCCATGTGTACACGACCATACACTGAAGTCCCAAACATGTCTCCTGAATTCAATAAACGGGTCATATAATTGGTCTTTGGTTCGCTCATCACAGAATTGATTCTCGGCCCACATAATTGACGCAGATGACCATCGTTTTCTTGATGAATTCGAGCTGCGTGCATGGTATTATTTTCCACTGTTTTTTCATGGCTTGACACCTTAATTGGCTCAGCTTCGGTAGTATCCACAATCAATGGGACCATGCCTATATCAGTGACGGGTGGGCTTCCGGAGGTGGCGACGGGAGCCGGCAAGGCCGGCGCGGTTGGGTGCGAGGGCAGGCGGCGGTTGCATCGTGCCGATCGGATCGAGAGCAGGGATTGGGAGCAAGGGGGTTGATTGCCTTTTAGTTTTAGATTCATGAGTGTGTATGACATTCGTTTGCCAAGTCAGCACCTTACAACCCGGTCCTACCTGTCAGAAAGTGATTAAACGGGCCGAATATCAGTGCTTTTTGCAACATGTTTACTGCTAACGCGGTGTTTTTTGCAACAGATTAACGAGTTGATGGTTTTCTGCAAACCTAGCCGCAAATGTGGTAGTTTTCTGCAGTTAACTCAAGCCGTTGCGCTCCAGCAACGAATATGAGATTGACGAGATGTCGGTCATGGGACATGTGTCGAAGCCGCACTATATGTACGGTGTTAGAGATACAACAGGCAATATAGAATGAAGAAGAATAAATCATCACCACCGGAGGGGGTCGCCGGCAAGCCGCGCGGCCGCCGGGGAAGGTGGCGGCGAGGATCTGCCTGCTCCGTCGCGCGCGGGGGGCTCTGGAGCCGAGGCAGCGGCCTCGGGTGGTGGCGCGACGCCGTTCTCAGCCAGCGGCGGCCGCGGGTGCTGGCCGGCTGCCTTGGCCGTGCGGGCGGCAAGGTGGCGGCGGGTGGAGGCTGCTGGACGCCGGGCTGTGGGCCCCCCATCCGGATCCAACGCCTTCGCCTCCAACGCTCAGATCCCCTTTCAGATCCGGTCTTCGGTCGTCCCTGGCTGCAAGCGCCGTGTTTGAAGTTGGGGCGGGGGGCGGTGTAGTGCCCGGAGAAATCCAGGCCGTCTCAGCCGGCCACGACGGCGGCGACGCCCGCGGGCGCCGTCCCCTTCCTGTAGGCGCCGTTTTGGTACTTCCCTTCCCCTTTTGCCTTCCTCCCCTGCTCGTTTCCGGGCGAAAGCCAAAATCCATCTCGATTGGGCGGCAGCGACGCAGAGGCGCCGTCTCCTTCATGAAGGTGCCGCCTTTGGTGAGTTTTGGGGCGATAGCGAGTCTGCTCCGTTCGTAGGCGTTCGGCGGCTGCGTGGTTGGAGTCTGCGGTGTTGGGGCTTCCTCCATTGTAGCTGTGTCATCAACAGTCTCGCGCCGTGCATTTGCTTCTCCTCGTGTGCAGTTCCTCTCAGTGCCAAGGTTCCGCCTTGTTGAGCCCGGCGCTGCAGGTTGGCGGTGCTCTGGTTTGGTCTTCCCGGTGGCAACGGTGGCGGTTATTCAGCTTAGCTCTTGGGAGAGCGCCTATATCTTCCGACGGATCGGCGCCTCGTGCCAGGCGAGGGGGCAGGGAGCCCCTTTCGGAGATGGAGAAGGTTGTATCCGTTTTGGCCGCAGCCCATGGAGCCGACAACGTGTTTCTTCCAATCTGCTAGTTGTGTCTCCTCAAGGCCTTCCTGATGTCACTAAGCGATGAATTGCGATCGATGGAGGGCTTAATTCTCTTCAAGCTGCTCCTGGGCTTTAGTGTTCTTCATCTTTGCTTGTAGGTGTGTGAAGCTAGCTAGCTGTTGCATAGCACCATGTATCTCTTAGCTGTTTGTTGTTTTCTGCTCCTGTAAGTGGGTTGATGCTGTAATCCTGGCCGGTTGATGGCTTTGTTAATTCAAAGTCGGGCTCGTTTTGAGCCTTCGTTCTAAAAAAAACACAAGATTTTAATGAAAAAAAGCCCATCCAATGCGAAGCAGAAAAAGCCACGATGACAAACAAGGAAAGTTCAGGTTACAAGCGTCGAGGATCTACAACAATGAACTTATCCTGTGCAACAGCTTACAAATGATATAAATAGCAGTGTTGAGTGCTGACCTATGTCGATATTGATTCATACTGTGAGCACGCCGGGGAGGGGGGGGGGGGGGGGGGGGGTACTGCCCCCACACACTTCGAGAATAGTAGTTTGTGGACACGGACTGGACTTGGGGAACAAATTGGCGACAAGCTGCCACCTAGTATATTATTCCAGACATCAATACAAGGTGACATATGATAGATAAGCAGCTCAAAAAAAATTAATCGAAGTTGATATAATCATCATTGAATTACTACCCCTGCTTCACTCGGTCTTGCAGAGTTCATTGCGCTTTTGAACATGAGCGCGCTGGGGGCAAGAGGTTCGGAACCTTTGTACCCAAACCATGATTTGATCGTCATGGTCCACACAAGGTCCGCGTAAGCTGGCTTCTGGTGTTTTGACAACATAAAAGGAAGCACACGCTTTAAACAAGAAACACTAGTACTGTCACATAATTATATGTTTGCATTGACAACAAGCATCTTGATTTGACATGTCAGACAGCTGTATAAGAGAATGTACACAATCCATGTCGACCGGTGACCCCTCAAATGCCTAGTAAAGTTAGCTAAAGGTGTCAAAGTGTAAACCACAAAACTAGTAAGTAACCTGTTTTGTTTTACATACAAGAGCAAGTAGTAGAAGCTGCCGTGATGTTTCCGCACTATTGCCTGTCCTTGATTACTGCAGGCGTACAACACATGCCTCTTTTGAGTAGATATCATGATGAGTTATGCTGATGATTTAGTAGGATGTATGCATTAATAATCTGAAATCATTTATTTGCTATATGTGTATTTGTCCTACATGGGAACTGAAGCTGCATTTGCGGTTTTATATTTTCTCTTGGGAGAATTTGCTATCTATAATTTCAATCAGTGTATTGACACCTTTGCTGCTTGTTTGATACTTGTGACAGCAAGATGCTTGCGAGCAGGAGGTGGAGCTAGGTGACAGATAGAAGGCTTTGGAAGATGCAAGAGCAAGGTGCCTGGAGCGGGGATATTTTTGGACGAGTCAATTCGAGCCAATGAAGGTTGGTGTGAAAATTGCATATGCATCAATTTTTGTTTGTTCGATGCTTCCTTTCATGCATATACAAAAAAACATGATTTAAAGTTGAGATGATTTTTTCCCATCGGTTTCAAAGCTCTAAACGCGTTATGCTGCCGAAATTTCTAGCGAAAAATTTAGCCCTTTTTGTAAGAAAACAAAAACTCTATGGTGTCAGCTGCAAAATGTTAGGGCCTTGTTTGTAGGAAAACAAAAACATTGGGGTGTCAGCTGCAAAAAAGGGCCTTGTTTGTAAGAAAACAAATTGTTAGGAGTGGAAAAAGATAAGTGTGACAGCTCACCATTAGGTATTGTTACCGTAGCTAGTCTACTTGCAAGTAAACAGAGTAACAGACACACAAAGAGGATGAGTGGTATAGTGTATACAACTCTATGCAAACTGGACATACAAGTAGTCGAGGTGTCTCTATGCAAACTGCCTGCTGCCTCCACATCATCCCCTGTGCCCAGATCGACCATTGCGCGACCGAGCGGAGCAGGTGGGGAGGGAGACCTGGCGGCCGAGCAGAGCAGGTGAGGAGGCGGCGGCAGCCATGGCACGACCGAGCAGAGCAGGTGAGGAGGAGGCGGAGACGGCAGGGCTCGCGCATGGGGTCGTGGCGGCGGCGGCGATGCGCATGGGGTCGCGTAGGACCAGCAGGGGGAGGCGAGAGCGCGAAGAAAATTTTACTCCCGCTCGTTTCGGCGGAGTAAATTTAGGGGGAGGATAAGGGGGAGGAATAAAATTTTACTCCCTTACAACGGACAAAGGATCGGCTAGGTCCCGGTTAGAGGAGTGACACAGAAATTTTACTCCTCTAACCGGTTATAAGGGATCGGTTAGGGTTGCCCTTAGCACATCCATCAGCTCATCTACGGATATAGACCCGCTGTCCTTTTGCTCCAGATCGAGCATCTCTTGCACCTTTAGAAGCAGCCTTTTACGTTCATTTGTACCAACGCGATCTACATATGGATGATGGATCCGCACCTTACCAGATTCTATGTCGGTAATGTGCACAACATTGGCTGCCGTCATTTCTTTAGAGATACGACATGCAATAGAGAACGAATAAGAACATCAACACAGAGAGACACAAGATTCTAATGTGGAAAACACTTCCAATGCAGAGGGGAAAAAACCACGGGCACTAGCCAGCAAAACAACTAATCAACTTATCTCATGTGATGGATATATATAGTAGTGGTGACCTTGGTCGATCTTGATTCATACCGCAGGGGGGGGGGCGCGATGCCCCCCTCCCCTTACCCCCTCCGGTACAGTCCAGGCCTTCAGGAGGGAGTCTTAATATACCACCAAGAAGAGGAAGAAAAAGGGCCCGCATCCCACCGACAAGGTAACCAACCCTATGACTGGATCTGTGACTTTGTGCGCTCGTTGACCCACCCTCAGTAGTCTGTTGTTTGCGCTTTTCATTAGGAGGATGATACATTAAATATTTTCGTGCCCCTATATTGTTCGTGCCTTTATATCGTTCATGCTATATACTAGTCATAATCTTCTTAGTCGATGGCATATGCCAATGAATGTAAATATGGTTGCTGCCAATCAAAGTATATAACCATTAGTTGTTGGGGAACGTAGCAGAAATTCAAAATTTTCCTACGAATCACCAAGATCTATCTATGGAGAAACCAGCAACGAGGGGAAGGAGAGTGCATCTACATACCCTTGTAGATCGCTAAGCGGAAGCGTTCAAGTGAACGGGGTTGATGGAGTCGTACTCGTCGTGATCCAAATCACCGATGACCAAGTGCCGAACGGACGGCACCTCCGCGTTCAACACACGTACAGCCCGGTGACGTCTCCCATGCCTTGATCCAGCAAGGAGAGAGGGAGAGGTTGAGGAAGACTCCATCCAGCAGCAGCACAACGGCGTGGTGGTGGTGGAGGAGCGTGGTAGTCCAGCATGGCTTCGCCAAGCACCTACGGGAGAGGAGGAGGTGTCACGGGAGGGAGGGAGGCGCCAGGGCTTCTGGTATGGATGCCCTCCCTCCCCTCCACTATATATAGGGGCAAGGGAGAGGGGGGAGGCGCAGCCTTGCCCCTTCCTCCAAGGAAGGGGTGCGGCCAAGAGGGGGGGGAGGAGTCCATCCTCCCCAAGGCACCTCGGAGGTGCCTTCCCCTTTGAGGACTCTTCCCTCCCCAAGTTTCCTTGGCGCATGGGCCTCTTTGGGGCTGGTGCCCTTGGCCCATATAGGCCAAGGCGCACCCCCTACAGCCCATGTGGCCCCCCGGGGCAGGTGGACCCCCTCGGTGGACCCCCGGACCCCTTTCGGCACTCCCGGTACAATACCGATAAAGTGCGAAACTTTTCCGGCGACCAAAACAGGACTTCCCATATATAAATCTTTACCTCCGGACCATTCCGGAACTCCTCGTGACGTCCGGGATCTCATCCGGGACTCCGAAAAACATTCGGTAACCACATACAAACTTCCTTTATAACCCTAGCGTCATCGAACCTTAAGTGTGTAGACCCTACGGGTTCGGGAGACATGTAGACATGACCGAGACGTTCTCCGGTCAATAACCAACAGCGGGATCTGGATACCCATGTTGGCTCCCACATGTTCCACGATGATCTCATTGGATGAACCACGATGTCAAGGACTCAATCGATCCCGTATACAATTCCCTTTGTCTAACGGTATTGTACTTGCCCGAGATTCGATCATCGGTATACTGATACCTTGTTCAATCTCGTTACCGACAAGTCTCTTTACTCGTTCCGTAACACATCATCCCGTGATCAACCCCTTGGTCACATTGTGCACATTATGATGATGTCCTACCGAGTGGGCCCAGAGATACCTCTCCGTTTACACGGAGTGACAAATCCCAGTCTCGATTCGTGCCAACCCAACAGACACTTTCGGAGATACCTGTAATGCACCTTTATAGCCACCCAGTTACGTTGTGATGTTTGGTACACCCAAAGCATTCCTACGGTATCCGGGAGTTGCACAATCTCATGGTCTAAGGAAAAGATACTTGACATTAGAAAAGCTTTAGCATACGAACTACACGATCTTTATGCTAGGCTTAGGATTGGGTCTTGTCCATCACATCATTCTCCTAATGATGTGATCCCGTTATCAACGACATCCAATGTCCATAGCCAGGAAACCATGACTATCTGTTGATCACAACGAGCTAGTCAACTAGAGGCTCACTAGGGACATATTGTGGTCTATGTATTCGCACGTATTACGATTTCCGGATAATACAATTATAGCATGAATAAAAGACTATTATCATGAACAAAGAAATATAATAATAACACTTTTATTATTGCCTCTAGGGCATATTTCCAACAGTCTCCCACTTGCACTAGAGTCAATAATCTAGTTCACATCACCATGTGATTAACACTGACAGGTCACATCACCATGTGACCAACATCCAAAGAGTTTACTAGTGTCATTAAAGTAGTTCACATCATCATGTGATTAAGACTCAATGAGATCTGGGGTTTGATCATGTTCTACTTGTGAGAGAGGTTTTAGTCAACGGGTCTGCAACATTCAGATCTGTATGTACTTTGCAAATCTCTAGGTCATATTGTAAATGCTGCTTCCATGCTCCACTTGAAGCTATTCCAAATGGTTGCTCCACTATACGTATCCGGTTTGCTACTCAGAGTCACTCGGATAGGTGTTAAAGCTTGCATCGACGTAACCCTTTATGTCAAACTCTTTATCACCTCCATAATCAAGAAACATGTCCTTATTTATTCCAAGGACAATTTTGACCGCTGTCCAATGATCCATTCCTGGATCATTCTTGTACCCCTTGACTGACTCATGGCAAGGCACACTTCCGGTGCGGTACACAGCATAGCATACTATAGAGCCTACGTCTGAAGCATAGGGGACGACCTTCATCCTTTCTCTCTCTTCTGCCGTGGTCGAGCTTTAACTCTTAACTTCATATCTTACAACTCAGGCAAGAACTCCTTTGACTGATCCATCTTGAACTCCTTCAAGATCACGTCAAGGTATGTGCTCATTTGAAAATACCATTAAGCATTTTTGATCTATCCTCATAGATCTTGATGCTCAATGTTCAAGTAGCTTAATCCAGGTTTTCTATTGAAAAACACCTTTCAAATAACCCTATATGCTTTCCAGAAATTCTACATCATTTCTGATTAACAATATGTCAACAACATATACTTATCAGAAATTCTATAGTGCTCCCACTCACTTCTTTGGAAATAAAAGTTTCTCATAAACTTTGTATAAACCCAAAATCTTTGATCATCTCATCAAAGTGTATATTCCAACTCCGAGATGCTTACTCCAGTCCTTGGAAGGATTGCTGGAGCTTTGCATACCTTTTAGCATCCTTAGGATCGACAAAACCTTTCTGATTGTATCGCATACAACCTTTCCTTACGAAAACTGGTAAGGAAACTCGTTTTGACATGCATCTACCAGATTTCATAAATGCAGCTAATGCTAACATGATTCCGACGAACTTAAGCATCGCTACGGATGAGAAAATCTCATCGTAGTCAACTCCTTGAACTTGTGAAAAAAACTCTTCGCCACAAGTCGAGCTTCATAGACGGTGACATTACCGTCCACGTCTGTCTTCTTCTTAAAGATCCATTTATCTTAATGGCTTGCCAATCATTGGGCAAGTCCACCAAAGTCCATGCTTTGTTCTGATACATGGATCCTATCTCGGATTTCATGGTTTCTTAACCATTTGTCGGAATTTGGGCCCACCATCGCTTCTCCATAGCTCGTAGGTTCATTGTTGTCTAGCAACATGACCTTCAAGACATGATTACTGTACCACTCTGAAGTAGTACGCATCCTTGTCATCCCACGAGGTTCGGTAGTGACTTGATCCGAAACTTCATGATCACTATCATAAGCTTCTACTTCAATTGGTGTAGGCGCCATAGGAACAACTTCCTGTGCCCTGCTACACACTAGTTGAAGTGATGGTTCAATAACCTCATCAAGTCTCCACCACCCTCCCACTCAATTCTTTTGAGAGAAACTTTTCCTCGAGAAAGGACCCGATTCAAGAAACAATCCCTATTGCTTTCGGATTTGAATTAGGAGGTATACCCAACTGTTTTGGGTGTCCTATGAAGATGCATTTTATCCGCTTTGGGTTCGAGCTTATCAATCCTGAAACTTTTTCACATAAGCGTCGCAGCCCCAAACCTTTAAGAAACGACAACTTAGGTTTCTCTAAACCATAATTCATACGGTGTCATCTCAACGGAATTACGTGGTGCCCTATTTAAAGTGAATGTGGTTGTCTCTAATGCCTAACCCATGAACAATAGTGGTAATTCGATAAGAGACATCATGGTACGCACCATATCCAATATGATGCAACTATGATGTTCGGACACACCATCACACTATGGTGTTCCAGGCGGTATTAATTGCAAAACAATTTCCACAATGTCTTAATTGTGTGCCAAAACTCGTAACTCAGATATTCATCTCCATTTTATCCTCTTGTCACAATGATCTTCTACTTCACTCTAAAATTATTTGAACCATTCAATAATTCAGACTTGTGTTTCATCAAGTAAATATTCTCAACATCTACTCGAATCATCTGTGAAGTAAGAACATAACGATATTCACTGCATGCCTCAGCACTCATTGGACTGCATACATCAAAATGTGTTACTTCCAACAAGTTGCTATCTTGTTCCATCTTACTGAAAACGAGGCTTTTCAGTCATCTTGCCCATGTGGTATGATTTGCATATCTCAAGTGATTCAAAATCAAGTGAGTCCAAACGGTCCATTTGCATGGAGTTTCTTCATGCATATACACCAATAGACATGGTTCGCATGTCTCAAACCTTTCAAAAACGAGTGAGCCCAAAGATCCATCAACATGGAGCTTCTTCATGCATTTTATACCGCTATGACTTAAGTGGCAGTGCCATAAGTAGGTGGTACTATCATTACTATCTTTTGGCATGAACATGTGTATCACTACGATCGAGATTCAATAAACCATTCATTTCAGGTGTAAGACCATTGAAGGTATTATTCAAGTAAACAGAGTAACCATTATTCTCCTTAAATGAATAACCGTATTGCGATAGACATAATCCAATCATGTCTATGCTCAACGCAAACACCAATCTCGATGGTAGAGGGAGCGTGCGATGCTTGATCATATCAACATTGGAAACACTTCCAACACATATCGTCAGCTCACCTTTAGCTAGTCTCCGTTTATTCCGTAGCTTTTATTTCGAGTTACTAACACTTAGCAACCTAACCGGTATCTAATACCCTGGTGCTACTAGGAGTACTAGTAAAGTACACATTAACATAATGTATATCCAATATACTTCTATCGACCTTGCCAGCCTTCTCATCTACCAAGTATCTAGGGTAATTCCGCTCTAGTGACTATTCCCCTTATCACAGAAGCACTTAGTCTCGGGTTTGGGTTCAACCTTGGGTTTCTTCACTGGAGCAGCAGCTGATTTGCCGTTTCATGAAGTATCCCTTCTTGCCCTTGCCCTTCTTGAAACTAGTGGTTTCACCAACCATCAACAATTGATGCTCCTTCTTGATTTCTACTTTCGCGGTGTCAAACATCGTGAATACCTCAAGGATCATCATATCTATCCCTGATATGTTATAGTTCATCACGAAGCTCTAGCAGCTTGGTGGCAATGACTTTGGAGAAACATCACTATCTCATCTGGAAGATCAACTCCCACTCGATTCAAGTGATTGTTGCACTCAGACAATCTGAGCACAAGCTCAATGATTGAGCTTTTCTCCCTTAGTTTGCAGGCTAAGAAAATCGTCAGAGGTCTCATACCTCTTGACGTGGGCACGAGCCTGAAATCCCAATTTCAGCCCTTGAAATATCTCATATGTTCCGCGATGTTTCGAAAACGTCTTTAGTGCCTCAATTCTAAACCGTTTAACTGAACTATAACGTAGTTACCAAAACGTGTATGTCCGATATTCGCAACATCCACAAACGACGTTTGGGGTTCAGCACACTGAGCAGTGCATTAAGGACATAAGCTTTCTACTGTCCGCATAATTCCTACTATCAACTTTCAACTATATTTTCTCTAGGAACATATCTAACCAGTGGAACTAAAGCGCGAGCTTACGACATAAATTGCAAAGATCTTTTGACTATGTTCAGGATAATTAAGTTCATCTTATGAACTCCCACTCAGATAGACATCCCTCTGGTCATCTAAGTGATTACATGATCCGAGTCAACTAGGTCGTGTCCGATCATCACGTGAGACGGACTAGTCATCATCGGTGAACATCTTCATGTTGATCGTATCTACTATACGACTCATGCTCGACCTTTCGGTCTCCGTGTTCCGAGGCCATGTCTGTACATGCTAGGCTCGTCAAGTTAACCCTAAGTGTTTCGCGTGTGTAAATCTGTCTTACACCCGTTGTATGTGAACGTAAGAATCCATCACACCCGATCATCACGTGGTGCTTAGAAGCGACGAACTTTAGCAACGGTGCACAGTTAGGGGGAACACTTCTTGAAATTGTTGTAAGGGATCATCTTATTTACTACCGTCGTTCTAAGTAAACAAGATGCATAAACATAATAAACATCACATGCAATCAAATAGTGACATGATATGGCCAATATCATTTTGCTCCTTTTGATCTCCATCTTCGGGGCTCCATGATCATCATCGTCACCGGCATGACACCATGATCTCCATCATCATGATCTCCATCATCGTGTCTTCATGAAGTTGTCTCGCCAACTATTACTTCTACTACTATGGCTACCGGTTAGCAATAAAGTAAAGTAATTACATGGCGTTGTTCAATGACACGCAGGTCATACAATAAATTAAGACAACTCCTATGGCTCCTGCCGGTTGTCATACTCATCGACATGCAAGTCGTGATTCCTATTACAAGAACATGATCAATCTCATACATCACATATCATTCATCACATTCTTCTTGGCCATATCACATCACATAGCATACCCTGCAAAAACAAGTTAGACGTCCTCTAATTGTTGTTTGCATGTTTTACGTGGCTGCTATGGGTTTCTAGCAAGAACATTTCTTACCTACGCAAAAACCACGACGTGATATGCCAATTGCTATTTACCCTTCATAAGGACCCTTTTCATCGAATCCGTTCCGACTAAAGTGGGAGAGACTGGCACCCGCTAACCACCTTATGCACCAAGTGCATGTCAATCGGTGGAACCTGTCTCACGTAAGAGTATGTGTAAGGTCGGTCCGGGCCGCTTCATCCCACAATACCGTCGAAACAAGATTGGACTAGTAACGGTAAGCATATTGAACAAAATCAACGCCCACAACTACTTTGTGTTCTACTCGTGCAAAGAATCTACGCAATAGACCTAGCTCATGATGCCACTGTTGGGGAACGTAGCAGAAATTCAAAATTTTCCTACGAATCACCAAGATCTATCTATGGAGAAACCAGCAACGAGGGGAAGGAGAGTGCATCTACATACCCTTGTAGATCGCTAAGCGGAAGCGTTCAAGTGAACGGGGTTGATGGAGTCGTACTCGTCGTGATCCAAATCACCGATGACCAAGTGCCGAACGGACGGCACCTCCGCGTTCAACACACGTACAGCCCGGTGACGTCTCCCATGCCTTGATCCAGCAAGGAGAGAGGGAGAGGTTGAGGAAGACTCCATCCAGCAGCAGCACAACGGCGTGGTGGTGGTGGAGGAGCGTGGTAGTCCAGCATGGGCTTCGCCAAGCACCTACGGGAGAGGAGGAGGTGTCACGGGAGGGAGGGAGGCGCCAGGGCTTCTGGTATGGATGCCCTCCCTCCCCTCCACTATATATAGGGGCAAGGGAGAGGGGGGAGGCGCAGCCTTGCCCCTTCCTCCAAGGAAGGGGTGCGGCCAAGAGGGGGGGGAGGAGTCCATCCTCCCCAAGGCACCTCGGAGGTGCCTTCCCCTTTGAGGACTCTTCCCTCCCCAAGTTTCCTTGGCGCATGGGCCTCTTTGGGGCTGGTGCCCTTGGCCCATATAGGCCAAGGCGCACACCCTACAGCCCATGTGGCCCCCCGGGGCAGGTGGACCCCCCCGATGGACCCCCAGACCCCTTTCGGCACTCCCGGTACAATACCGATAAAGTGCGAAACTTTTCCGGCGACCAAAACAGGACTTCCCATATATAAATCTTTACCTCCGGACCATTCCGGAACTCCTCGTGACGTCCGGGATCTCATCCGGGACTCTGAACAACATTCGGTAACCACATACAAACTTCCTTTATAACCCTAGCGTCATCGAACCTTAAGTGTGTAGACCCTACGGGTTCGGGAGACATGTAGACATGACCGAGACGTTCTCCGGTCAATAACCAACAGCGGGATCTGGATACCCATGTTGGCTCCCACATGTTCCATGATGATCTCATCGGATGAACCACGATGTCAAGGACTCAATCGATCCCGTATACAATTCCCTTTGTCTAACGGTATTGTACTTGCCCGAGATTCGATCATCGGTATACCGATACCTTGTTCCATCTCGTTACCGGCAAGTCTCTTTACTCGTTCCTAACACATCATCCCGTGATCAACCCCTTGGTCACATTGTGCACATTATGATGATGTCCTACCGAGTGGGCCCAGAGATACCTCTCCGTTTACACGGAGTGACAAATCCCAGTCTCGATTCATGCCAACCCAACAGACACTTTCGGAGATACCTGTAATGCACCTTTATAGTCACCCAGTTACGTTGTGACGTTTTGTACACCCAAAGCATTCCTACGGTATCCGGGAGTTGCACAATCTCATGGTCTAAGGAAAAGATACTTGACATTAGAAAAGCTTTAGCATACGAACTACACGATCTTTGTGCTAGGCTTAGGATTGGGTCTTGTCCATCACATCATTCTCCTAATGATGTGATCCCGTTATCAACGACATCCAATGTTCATAGCCAGGAAACCATGACTATCTGTTGATCACAACGAGCTAGTCAACTAGAGGCTCACTAGGGACATATTGTGGTCTATGTATTCACACGTGTATTACGATTTCCGGATAATACAGTTATAGCATGAATAAAAGACTATTATCATGAACAAAGAAATATAATAATAACACTTTTATTATTGCCTCTAGGGCATATTTCCAACATTAGTAATATACCAGTCGAGTGCCTGTGCGTTGCCACAGAGCAACAAACTTAGACATGGATCCATTAAGAAAAATAACAGGCGAACCACACGGCCAAACCTAATGTAGTTCGTGCAAGCATGGAGCTCCTCATATGGCATGGTCGATATTGATCCATACTGTGGAGGGAGCGGGGCATCGCCCCCCCCCCCCCCCCCCCCCCCCAAAAAAAAACTCCGCTACGGCCCAAGCCTTCTAACGACAGGCCCCTACGGCTAGGGGAGGATAAGAAGCGTGCATGCAAGATCTGGCACCAATGTGCATCCAAATGTACCACCAAGAAGAGAAAGAAAAAATGGCTAGCTCATAATTTGGTGATCGCAATTGCAGCCATGTTTGCGACCCTTTGCAGCCATTTTTTCTTATGCCGGTTGAATGTGTTCGCCTCTGCTGTGAGGATCCCATGACTCTGGACACGGACTGGACTTGGGGTACAAATTGGTGACAAGCTGCCACGTAGTATATTATTCCAGACGTCAATACAAGGGGACATGTGACAGATAAGCAGCTCAAAAATCAACAGAGGTTGATAGTCATCCTTGAATTACTAACCTGCTTCACTCGGTCTTGCAAAGCTCACTGCGCTTTCAAACATGAGCGCACGAGGGGCAAGAGGGTTGGAACCTTGTACCCAAACCATGGTTTGATCGTCATGGTCCACACAAGGTCCGCGCAAGCTGGCTTCTAGTGTTTTGACCACATAAAAAGAAGCGCGCGCTATAAACAAGAAATACTAGTACTGTCACATAATTATATGTTTGTATTGACAACAAGCATCTTGATTTGACATACCAGACAGCTGCATAACAGAATGTACACAATCCAGGTCGACCGGTGACCCCTCAAATGCCCAGACAGCTCAGCTGGAGTTTATGGAGCCATAGTTAGTAAAACATTAAGGAGGAAGTTGCACACTCAACATGAAAGTGCACGACGTTCATATATATGATAGTTGTTGTTGTTGCGGAAACTACCGTGGTGTTGCTCGGTTCAGCATGCTCGAGACACATTTGATTCTCTTTTTGCACCTTTGCTAACACATCTTGCACGACGTCCCCTACAAGTCATAACGTGGTAACAAAGGGTATGTTAAACCAGAAGCAAAGTGTATAAATACTGAATAATGTAGGTGTGTGTTCCTTACGAGGTGCTATAGCAGTCTCCACATCAGTTGTCTTTCCACTCGCTAGCTGGTGCTTCTGCATTATGTGTTATCACGTGCGCTCTAAAATGTCTTGCCTCTTCGACTTACAGTTTGGCCATGATTCTGCATTCAGAGCCGGGGTGCACTGGTCTATCTCATTTAGCAGATGAAGCACAAATTCACCACACTTAGCTTGGTGCTCGACTGACAGTTCTACTCCAGCCGGCATGTGATCATTGTGATGTGTTGCAAGATGCAGAATTTGATCGCTGCATCATCGGGTATACATCGTCATGAACAAATTGACCATCTGCATCCCGAATGGCGGTAGCTGTTTATGCACTCCCAAGACACAGGGTGGGATGTACCGCTAGCTCCTCCAAAGTCAATGCATCAAATGGTTTTGTCTGCATTTTTATCCATCAACTATTATTAGCACCATGGAAAAGTCACTAGTTGTAAAGCACATGATCGACGAGAACACGGTCACTTCGAAAAGCTCTATTTTGCTCCTCGACCTCACCAGCTTAAATAGCCGCTTCAGTTTATCGTTCGAGGCTGACTCCCGCGGTCACACTTTGTCAGTTAAATTTGCTCTTCCAAAGTCCATCCACTCCAGGAAGAACACCTGGCATGGTGGCAAAAATCCATGGGATGGCGTGAGGCAGCCACAAGGTCACGGATATCGGGTTGGACAAGAAAGCGTCCCGTCGCGCTGGCTAGGTTTGTTGACACTAATAGGTTCTTATTCAGGAGGTGATATTGGTGACAAAGGTAAGCGATCTCATAACTTTGGATACTAGATGGATTGGACCAATTATTCCAAAAACCTTTGTGACATACTCCGACTGGCGCAGCTGATTCTGTAAGGAAAGAAAAGCAACCATGAACATATATGCATGCTGATACTTGTATGAGGTGGTAATCAATGGATGAACCTTGTATGCAGGTCCATGGGGTCACAACCACTTCACCTTTCTCAGTGCTGCTTCCGAAGAACATGGACTCGCTAGGGGCTTTGGCGGTGCCCATGACACCCTCTCCACCGCCCTTGAAGTCTAGCCAGATCAACTTTGTGGTGTGTGCAGGTTTGGATGTTGCGGTCACTCACTCATTTGTGGCCACCAGGCAGGTGGTGCCTCCAGGTGGAGAGGTTATGTGGCAGGTGCGTTGGCACCTAGTTACAATGCTCTCTTTGCAAAAGAGCTTTGCAACTTGCTCTCTAGCTTGGAGACGGCTAGCCCTAGGTCTGGTAAGACAATTGTGTACATCCAGACTGGGAATTGTTAACAAAGACAAGATTAGAAAGGTGGAGAAGTCTTTCAGGAGCAAAAATAAGAAGAGTGACGTCATAGGGAAGACGTCTGCGGCTGCTTAATGGTTTCTCCTTTGTCTTTTGGGTCGTCGTCATGGTTTAGCTTATCACGGTGGTTTGGGTGGTGTCAATTGTCTGCATTCAAGGTGTTCTCATTGGGGATTCCTTTGGGATGTAGATGTGTGAGGGCTTGGGACTGTTGCATGTTGGGAATGCTTATAGGGTTGGCCCTGTGGTCATGGGGTTTCAGACTTTGAGAGTAGTCCACATATGGTCCGTTTGTATTGGTTTTCGCCTAGTTTTATGGAGAGATCTCGTCCGTTGATGTGTTTAGCGGGGTTGTACCGAAGAAGACGCTTATCTACCCTGTTCGGTTCTGGTATTAATTGTCACAGAACCAAAGTATACATCTTCGGTCGCTAAAATCTTAGCCGGGCGTTCAGTCTAACTGGCCTTAATTAATGCATCTAGGTGTGTGTCTGGCATTTGTCCAAGCTGCTCTTTATGATGGCATTTCTCAGTCTGGGCAAGTTATGAGTGTAATCTATATAACCCCAACCCTTGATTTTCCTATATCAAGCTAAACTCTGCTGTTTTATGTACATTCTGACGTATGGCTGATCGATGCAGCTTATCAAGCAAGCATATCTTGGTATCAAGGATGATCAAACTTCCTGCTGGCATTCAGCTGTGAATATAAGGAACAATAAGCAGCACATTGTTTGCGTAAATTTTTGCCTTTTATCTCTGATCTATCATTGGGTTTTCGGTGACATCGTTTGGGTTCATAGTGTACACTTCTGGAGTAAACTCTTCATTCCATGGAGTCACAGTATCAAATCGAAACAATGCATGCACTACATGAAGAGATTTTGTGTTGCTGATTTGTTGTGTGTCGGTTGACGCACACCTTTCTCATGTGGGAAATGGTGAAGCAAATTTTGAGACGGTTGTGTCATGAGGAAACTAGGTGCAGAGTGCAAACTGTGTGAATTAATGCCAAAATGCTCGTGACATGGTGTATGAAGTACGGCGGTTGGATGGGGACATGGAAATGTTATGAAGACTGTGATCCTGCGGTGGCAATGGTGGAGAGTACAAAATGAGGCTAGGAGCCACTATAAAAGACACCCTAATGGGTTATTTCCAGCTCATCGCTCGGCAGTACTCCCTCTGTAAACTAATATAAGAGCGTTTAGATAACTTAAATAGTGATCTGAATGCTCTTTTATTAGTTTACGGAGGGAGTACTATACTTCTACCTGAAAGCCGGGTAGTACTATACTTCTACCTGAAAGCCGATTCCAGTCTGGATTTCATTGTTGGGTTTCATGAGACGGCAATACATCTTCAAGTTGTCACTTATTACAACTCATTACCCATGTAGATATATATTATCATCCTCATTGACGGTGGCCATCAAATACAGTGTCAGCTCTAAAATAGAGGGAGAACTTCCTTTCATCTTCACCACTACCTCCATCTCGCTGGTTGAAGTCGTTGCATTACGCACTATGTGATTAAGGTAGAATTAACACATCGACTTGAACCAGTGAGATGGATTAAAGATAGTGCTGGTAGGTGAAGATGAAAGGACGTCCTCGCTCTATTTTGGATGTTACACTCTGTATTTGACGATCGCCGCCAATGAGGATAATGATATATTCTACATGGACGGTCAAGCAACCTGGCCCAGGATTTGCTCAGGTTACATGTCAATTATCCGACTGTCTAAATCTGCACATAAATTGCTGAATCAAATCTATCATAGTACTGTACCTTTTTTTCAAAATTGGAAATCTAAATTTCCGTTAGCCAAACAGCTCAGCAGTGTCGCTGGCTACAAGACCTTGCACGAACTCAGGAGCTTGATCCGGCCATAAGGCTGGGGATCCAGGACCTGCTTACGTACCAAACGCCGCCAATGCGTTCGCCACTTCATTACATGCAGATTAAGACCAAAGTTTTAAATAGCGCGCTAAGCATCTTAGCGCCGGACCTCTTTCAAATGCTATAGCGTGCTATAGCGGAGCTATAGCGCGCTATTTAAAATGTTTGTTCATTTGTTTGGACCGAAGTTTTTTAGCGCAAGACCTTTTGTAAACGCTATAGCGTGCTATAGCGGAGCTATAGCGGGCTATTTGAAACAGTGATTAAGACTAGCAAAGAACTTGATCTCCTTGAACAGGTTACCGTTTGGCGCCAGATCGTGATCACTGGAATTGAGAGCAACAATAACAATAGCTGAATCCGAGTGAACCTGAACTTTGTCCATACCCCATCCCAACCCTGTGCTGCATATAAGCTTTGAAGGCAGGCTGTAGCTTTTGCTTGACGGGGGTCCAGACATGTTGCAAGAAGTCGGCACCGGCTCCCATCGGCTGTCCATCGTTATGTCTGACAATGAAGCCCAGTCCGCCATGGCCGGACTCGCCCCGCATACTGCCGTCGCTATTTGTTTGGAGCACATATTGCACACGCTGCACAAAACTTCCAACTGTCTTTAGGGGCTGACACTTCCATTCTTTTTTTAAGGGGGACGCTTCCATTCTAAAATATATGTAGTACCCCTCAAAAAAAAATTGGTAGTAGTAGACAAAATGGAGAAACAAAGAAAAGAAAAGAACCGGTAACAACAGGCAGCAGCAAAAGAAAAAACTAAACTTAACAAATCATGTTCCACCTTCCAAGGCGCATCTTCAATTCTCTCCCAAACCAACACGCCGCTCATCCTCCTTCTCCATTACTCCCTCCTCCCTCCCTCCCTCTCGTTTGGCTGTGCGCGTGGTGTGATCTAAACCGGGGGCGGAGCCACATTATGCCATCCGGTGTCACTGGCACCGGGTAAAGTACGTGTTTACCTTGTACAATGCCCGGATTTTTGGGCTGGACACCGGTAACTTTTGGACCTGGACACCGGCCAGCCGAGCTATACACAAAACAGAACTACACAAGCGAGGCAGTGCAGCCCATCTACGTAAATGTCCTCTCCCGATCGATCGATTAATCGATCCCTGGTCCTTGTACGTGCGCGTGTTGAAAAAAAAAAAGCTATGGATCTTGATTAATCGATCCCCAATACGGCTGTATCTTACCTGTACGTGCGTATGTCGAGTTGCTCGTCCGCTCGGCTTCTGCGCCTCAACCCTCGCAGCATCGCTCGTGCTCGCCCCTTCCCCTTCTCAGTCGGCAGTCGCGCGGCCAGCCGCCGGTCCGCCCTGTCGCCATTGTTCAAACATCACTAGCTGGCCGCCTCTACCCTCGCCCGCCCACAGATTGTTGGAAATTTGAGGTACGTCTCAACTCTCAATTCAGCACTTGGTTATTGCCGATCTCCCTCAAATCTGAAATCCCAACTGTGTTTACAATGTTCAATTTTTTCAATTTCTGTTTTTCTAATTATATGGCTAGGGTCATAAAATTTAAAGCTATCACAATTGGGAACAATTCGCTGCGATTCGTATCTAACCAGGGGCACAGTGTCGAGTAAGTTGAACTCCCTAATCGTATCATTCAATCAATACGCTTTGTTTATTGTTTCTATTCTTGCATATGCAAACACAAATAATGTAACTCAGACATTTTTGCTAACACAATAATAATTTATAATTAATCACAGGAGAATTTATGGAAAAGTATCTTTAAAAAATGAAGACTTCGGCACAAGATGATATAGCTAGCCCATCACATGAACCGGATGATCCTCCAGCTCCACCATATTCAAGTGGAAGTGAAGCAGTTTATTTATTTTGGTAAGAAATCTCGCTGCCATATAATTTGTGTTGTTGGGTGTGTTATTTTATATATATTATTTCTTGGTGTCCATCTTTGTATATGTGATGTGCACGTGGACACCCGGACATTTTTGTTCTGGATCCGCCCCTGTCTAAACCACTGGCTCTCGCTCACGCTGATTGTCCTCCCATCCGACGCCTCCGCGCGTTCCTTGCCCGCTCCTCTCCCTGCTGTGCGCTCTCCTCTCTCTGTATAAATGTCCTTGCTCTCCATCCAATCCCTCCCCCTTGCTGCTCAATCCAAAGTTACAAACTCCAAAGCCAAGTACAGTTCCCACTCAACTGCAACCAATCCATCCTTCAGTTCCATTCATCCATGGAGATATCTTATATGCAATTTGGCTGAGGGAACTCCGCCAAGAAGATCACCTCCGGCATGATGGCAGGCAACCTCTTCTCCCTCCTCGGTTAATCTCCGTCGATTATGTACTACTCAGGCTACTCAGCACAGAGGTACTTATTAATTCTTCTTCACAAGTTTTTAGTAGCGTTGCAGTCCCTGGCTAGTTCGTCTCTGTGGTTGACTGCCTTCTCTGAATGTCTGTCTCTAAAATCCCATAGACTAGGTGCATGCATATCTAATGGACTTTCGAGTGACACCTAATCTAGCTCTCTAATACCATGTCAATATTAATTGGTAGTACTTTCAACAAGTACATATTAGGCATTTCTCTGGTTGTCTTTTAAGCGTCATCCCTTTGGCAAGCACATATAGTGAGCCTCACTGTCTTAGATTACCAATGAACCAGGATGCTTGTTTTAAATCTTCAATAAGTATTGCATGATTAGCTTTCTTAGTTTACTTGGTAGGATGCGAATAGAGTTAGATGCCGTTGTTTAGAGTACTACAAGGGAAGACATTGAGCTTATGCTTTTTTTTCACCTCCCCAATGCCTAGTAGAGTTAGCTAAGGTGTCAAAGTGTAAACCACAAAACCAGAAAGTAACCTGTTTTGTTTTACATACAAGCGTAAATAGTAGAAGCTGCCATGATAAAAACCTGTTTTTTCTTCACCTCCCCAATGCCTTGTTGTTTCTGCACTATTGATTGGACTTGATTACTGCAGGGTACAACACATGCCCCTGTTATCCTGATGAGTTATGTTGATGGCTTAGTAGGATGTATGCAGTAGTATTCTGAAATCATTTTTTTGCTATATATGTATTTGTCCTACATGGGAACTGAAGCTGCATTCACAGTTCTACTTTTTCTCTGGAAAGAATTTACTATCTATAATTTCAATCGGTATATTGACACCCTTACTACTTGTTTGATACTTGTGATGGCAAGATGCTCACGAGCAGGAGCCGGTGCTAGGTGACAGGCATAACACTTTGAAAGATGCAAGAGCAAGGTGCCTGGAGCAGGGAGATTTTTGAGTCAATTCGAGCCAAGGAAGGTTGGTGGAAAAATTGCATATTCATTACCGTTCGTTTGTTCGATGCTTCCTTTCATACATATACAAAGAAACATGGTTTACCGTCGTTACTTGGATTTAAAGGTGAGATGATTTTTTTCCCATGGGTTTCAAAGCTCACTCAATGCATGAAAACGCGTTATGCTGCCGAAATTTCCAGCGAAAATTCTCCCGGTTTTAGGGTGTTAGCTGCAAAATGCTAGGGCCTTGTTTGTATGAAAACAAAGACTTTAGGTTGTTAGCTGCAAAATGCTAGGGCCTTGTTTGTATGAAAATAAAATTTTTAGGGTGTGAGCTGCAAAATATTAGGGACTTGGCCCCAAGGTTGTATTAATTTGCAGCTGGGAGTGAAAAAAGAAAAGGTCCTCGATATATATGCACCTAGCTCATACAGAGGCGTGAAAAGGTCCTAAGGTTATATGTCAAAGTCAGATAAGGCTGAAGCTATGTGTAGGCGTGGAAAAAAACCAAGCAATCAGATGTGCAATCGGCCAACTACAACAATGACCATATCCGCACCAACCATCTCATGACACCACATGGACAACGGGATTATAGCTCCACTAGCGCCAACTTGGGTGCCAACGATTTCATGGAGAAATCCACGAGGCCTCCATCGTACTTGAAGTTTTGCAAGCATGGCATGTCGAGCTCAATGCTTTTGTCGGTCCCCAACCCTGACCGCCAAGCTTAAGGGTGGTGACGCTTGGACAGTGCAGCGCCAAACGATCGATGATGCTCATGTTGTCGGGGTAAGAAAAAAAATTCAGGGAGCCGATATGCATGCTTTTGAGGCTCGAAGCAGCACAGATGAAGTCCTCGAGATCCTTCATCGAGGACAAGCACTTGTGAAGGTAGAGCACGATGAGGCAAGGAAGGAGGAAGGTGCCCTGCGGCCATGGCATTGTGATCCTTGTGCATTGTTTCTCTGGGAAATATCTCACTGTATTTAGCTTCGGCTGGGTTAGTAAGGGCTCCTTTGATTCGAAGGAATTTTATAGGATTTCTGGAGGATTGAAACTCTTAGGATTTTTTTCTATGTTGGTCCTTTGATTCATAGGATTGGATCCCATAGGAATTTTTCCTATGGAATATTTTGTACTACATTTCATAGGATATCTAACATCCACTCCAACCTCTTTTTACAATTCCTTTGTTTTTCTTGTGGCATCAAATACTCATTGTTAATCCTATAGGATTCAAGTGGGCATGCCATTCCAACCCTATACTTTTCCTATTCCTATATTTTTAAAATCCTACGAATCAAAGAGGCCCTAAATGTTCTTCGTCATTATGCTTTCCCCCCTGGGTTCTTTGATCACCAGGCAGTAGAGCTTGGTGGTCTTAATGATAAACCTGCAGGCCGCTGTTTTACTCGTGTTCCTGTCAGTAGAGCTTGGTCATCTCAATGATGAACCAGCAAGGGTTCCTAAAAGGTGTGTTCCTTAATCCGGTCCGTTCAGCGATGGTAGGATGCATGCGAGCCTAGTCTGCCACTAGGAATAGGAGGCAAAGTACTTTTCATCTAAATAAATGTTCCACGTGATACTAATCCATATTGTGGGAGGAGGGGGGCATCGCCCCCCCCCCCCCAAACCCACCCCACTCCACTACGGTCCAAGCCTTTGGCGACAGGCCCTATGACTAGGGGAGGATAAGAAGCAGAATGGAAGCTGGATTCTTTGATCATAGCTCGAGCTTGAGTGCTCTCTATGCACCGACCACCCACAACTTGATGACCACGGTGAAGGAAATATGCCCTAGAGGCAATAATAAAGTTATTATTTATTTCCTCATATCATGATAAATGTTTATTATTCATGCTAGAATTGTATTAACCGGAAACATGATACATGTGTGAATACATAGACAAACATATAGTCACTAGTATGCCTCTACTTGACTAGCTCATTAATCAAAGATGGTTATGTTTCCTGACCATAGACATGTGTTGTCATTTGATTAATGGGATCACATCATTAGGAGAATGATGTGATTGACATGACCCATCCCGTTAGCTTAGCACTTGATCGTTTAGTATTCTGCTATTGCTTTCTTCATGACTTATACATGTTCCTGTAACTATGAGAATTATGCAACTCCCGTTTACCGGAGGAACACTTTGGGTACTACCAAACGTCACAACGTAACTGGGTGATTATAAAGGAGTACTACAGGTGTCTCCGAAGGTACATGTTGAGTTGGCGTATTTCGAGATTAGGTTTTGTCACTCCGATTGTCGGAGAGGTATCTCTGGGCCCTCTCGGTAATACTCATCACTTAAGCCTTGCAAGCATTATAACTAATGAGTTAGTTATGAGATGACGTATTACAGAACGAGTAAAGAGACTTGCCGGTAACGAGATTGAACTAGGTATTGGATACCGACGATCAAATCTCGGGCAAGTAACATACCGATGACAAAGGGAACAACGTATGTTGTTATGCGGTTTGACCGATAAAGATCTTCGTAGAATATGTAGGAACCAATATGGGCATCCAGGTCCCGCTATTGGTTATTGACCGAGAATGGTTTTAGGTCATGTCTACATAGTTCTCGAACCCGTAGGGTCCGCACGCTTAACGTTTCGATGACAGTTTTATTATGAGTTTATAAGTTTTGATGTACCGAAGTTTGTTCGGAGTCCCGGATGTGATCACGGACATGACGAGGAGTCTCGGAATGGTCGAGACATAAAGATTGATATATTGGAAGCCTATGTTTGGACATCGGAATGGTTCCGGGTGAAATCGGCATTTTACCGGAGTACCGGGAGGTTACCGGAACCCCCCGGGGGGTTAATGGGCCTACATGGGCCAAGAGGGAGAAGAGGGAAGGAGCCAGGAGGGGGCCGCGCGCCCCTCCCCCTCCTAGTCCGAATAGGACAAGGGAAGGGGGCGGCGCCCCCCCTTTCCTTCCCCTCTTCCTCCTCTTTCCCCCGTTCTCCTAATCCTACTAGGAAAGAGGGAGTCCTACTCCCGGTGGGAGTAGGACTCCCCCCCTTGGCGCGCCCTCTAGGCCGGCCGCCTCCTCCCCCTGGCTCCTTTATATACGGGGGCGGGGGGCACCCCAAAGACACACAAGTTGATCTACGGATCGTTCCTTAGCCGTGTGCGGTGCCCCCTTCCACCATATTCCACCTCGGTCATATCGTCGCGGAGTTTAGGCGAAGCCCTGCGCCGGTAGAACATCATCATCGTCACCACGCCGTCGTGCTGACGGAACTCATCTCCGGAGCCTTTGCTGGATCGGAGGGCCGGAGATCGTCATCGAGCTGAACATGTGCTGAACTCGGAGGCCCCGTACGTTCGGTGCTTGGATCGGTCGGATCGTGAAGACGTACGACTACATCAACCGCGTTGTGCTAACGCTTCCGCTTACGGTCTATGAGGGTACGTGGACGAACACTCTCCCCTCTCGTTACTATATCATCACCATGATCTTGCGTGTGCGTAGGAATTTTTTTGAAATTACTACGTTCCCCAACAGTGGCATCCGAGCCTAGGTTTTATGCGTTGATGTTATATGCACGAGTAGAACACAAGTGAGTTGTGGGCGATACAAGTCATACTGCTTACCAGCATGTCATACTTTGGTTCGACGGTATTGTGAGATGAAGCGGCCCGGACCGACATTACGCGTACGCTTACGCGAGACTGGTTTCACCGTTACGAGCACTCGTGCTTAAAGGTGACTGGCGGGTGTCTGTCTCTCTCACTTTAGCTGAATCGAGTGTGGCTACGCCCGGTCCTTGCGAAGGTTAAAACAGCACCAACTTGACGAACTATCGTTGTGGTTTTTGATGCGTAGGTAAGAACGGTTCTTGCTAAGCCCGTAGCAGCCACGTAAAATTTGCAACAACAAAGTAGAGGACGTCTAACTTGTTTTTGCAGGGCATGTTGTGATGTGATATGGTCAAGACGTGATGCTATATTTTATTGTATGAGATGATCATGTTTTGTAACCGAAGTTATCGGCAACTGGCAGGAGCCATATGGTTGTCGCTTTATTGTATGAAATGCAAACGCCCTGTAATTGCTTTACTTTATCACTAAGCGGTAGCGATAGTCGTAGAAGCAATAGATGGCGTAACGACAACGATGCTACGATGGAGATCAAGGTGTCGCGCCGGTGACGATGGTGATCATGATGGTGCTTCGAAGATGGAGATCACAAGCACAAGATGATGATGGCCATATCATATCACTTATATTGATTGCATGTGATGTTTATCCTTTATGCATCTTATCTTGCTTTGATTGACGGTAGCATTTTAAGATGATCTCTCACTAATTATCAAGAAGTGTTCTCCCTGAGTATGCACCGTTGCGAAAGTTCTTCGTGCTGAGACACCACGTGATGATCGGGTGTGATAGGCTCTACGTTCAAATACAACGGGTGCAAAACAGTTGCACACGCGGAATACTCAGGTTATACTTGACGAGCCTAGCATATACAGATATGGCCTCGGAACACGGAGACCGAAAGGTCGAGCGTGAATCATATAGTAGATATGATCAACATAGCGATGTTCACCATTGAAACTACTCCATCTCACGTGATGATCGGACATGGTTTGGTTGATTTGGATCACGTGATCACTTAGATGACTAGAGAGATGTCTGTCTAAGTGGGAGTTCTTAAGTAATATGATTAATTGAACTTAAATTTATCATGAACTTAGTACCTGATAGTATCTTGCTTGTCTATGTTTGTTTGTAGATAGATGGCTCGTGTTGTTGTTCCGTTGAATTTTAATGCGTTCCTTGAGAAAGCAAAGTTGAAAGATGATGGTAGCAATTACACGGACTGGGTCCGTAACCTGAGGATTATCCTCATTGCTGCACAGAAAAGTTACGTCCTGGAAGCACCGCTGGGTGCCAGGCCTGCTGCTGATGCAACTGACGACGTTAAGAACGTCTGGCAGAGCAAAGCTGATGACTACTCTATAGTTCAGTGTGCCATGCTTTACGGCTTAGAACCGGGCCTTCAACGACGTTTTGAACGTCATGGAGCATATGAGATGTTCCAGGAGTTGAAGTTAATATTTCAAGCAAATGCCCGGATTGAGAGATATGAAGTCTCCAATAAGTTCTATAGCTGCAAGATGGAGGAGAATAGTTCTGTCAGTGAACACATACTCAAAATGTCTGGGTATAATAATCACTTGATTCAACTGGGAGTTAATCTTCCTGATGATAGTGTCATTGATAGAATTCTCCAATCACTGCCACCAAGCTACAAGAGCTTCGTGATGAACTATAATATGCAAGGGATGAACAAGACTATTCCTGAGCTCTTCGCGATGCTAAAAGCCGCGGAGGTAGAAATCAAGAAGGAGCATCAAGTGTTGATGGTTAACAAGACCACTAGTTTCAAGAAGAAGGGCAAAGGGAAGAAGAAGGGGAACTTCAAAAAGAACGGCAAGCAAGTTGCTGCTCAAGAGAAGAAACCCAAGTCTGGACCTAAGCCTGAAACTGAGTGCTTCTACTGCAAGCAGACTGGACACTGGAAGCGGAACTGCCCCAAGTATTTGGCGGATAAGAAGGATGGCAAAGTGAACAAAGGTATATGTGATATACATGTTATTGATGTGTACCTTACTAATGCTCGCAGTAGCACCTGGGTATTTGATACTGGTTCTGTTGCTAATATTTGCAACTCGAAACAGGGACTACGAATTAAGCGAAGATTAGCTAAGGACGAGGTGACGATGCGCGTGGGAAATGGTTCCAAAGTCGATGTGATCGCGGTCGGCACGCTACCTCTACATCTACCATCGGGATTAGTATTAGACCTAAATAATTGTTATTTGGTGCCAGCATTGAGCATGAACATTATATCTGGATCTTGTTTGATGCGAGACGGTTATTCATTTAAATCGGAGAATAATGGTTGTTCTATTTATATGAGTAATATATTTTATGGTCATGCACCTTGAAGAGTGGTCTATTTTTATTGAATCTCGATAGTAGTGATACACATATTCACAGTGTTGAAACCAAAAGATGCAGAGTTGATAATGATAGTGCAACTTATTTGTGACACTGCCGTTTAGGTTATATCGGTGTAAAGCGCATGAAGAAACTCCATACTGATGGGCTTTTGGAATCACTTGATTATGAATCACTTGGTACTTGCGAACTGTGTCTTATGTGCAAGATGACTAAAACACCGTTCTCTGGTACTATGGAGAGAGCAACAGATTTGTTGGAAATCATACATACAGATGTATGTGGTCCAATGAATGTTGAGGCTCATGGCGGATATCGTTATTTTCTCACCTTCACAGATGATTTGAGCAGATATGGGTATATCTACTTAATGAAACACAAGTCTGAAACATTTGAAAAGTTCAAAGAATTTCAGAGTGAAGTGGAAAATCATCGTAACAAGAAAATAAAGTTTCTACGATCTGATCGTGGAGGAGAATATTTGAGTTATGAGTTTGGTCTACACTTGAAACAATGTGGGATAGTCTCGCAACTCATGCCACCTGGAACACCACAACGAAATGGTGTGTCCGAACGTCGTAATCGTACTTTACTTGATATGGTGCGATCTATGATGACTCTTACTGATTTACCGCTATCATTTTGGGGTTATGCTTTAGAGACGGCCGCATTCACATTAAATAGGGCACCATCAAAATCCGTTGAGACGACGCCTTATGAACTATGGTTTGGCAAGAAACCAAAGTTGTCGTTTCTTAAAGTTTGGGGCTGCGATGCTTATGTGAAGAAACTTCAACCAGATAAGCTTGAACCCAAATCGGAGAAATGTGTCTTCATTGGGTACCCAAAGGAGACTATTGGGTACACCTTCTATCACAGATCTGAGGGCAAGATTTTCGTTGCTAAATTCGGATCCTTTCTAGAGAAGGAGTTTCTCTCGAAAGAAGTGAGTGGGAGGAAAGTAGAACTTGACGAGATAACTGTATCTACTCCCTTATTGGAAAGTAGTTCATCACAAGAACCGGTTCCTGTGACAACTACACCAATCAGTGAGGAAGCTAATGATATTGATCATGAAACTTCAGATCAAGTTTCTACAGAACCTCGTAGGTCTACCAGAGTAAGATCCGCACCAGAGTGGTACGGTAATCCTATTCTGGAAGTCATGTTACTTGACCATGATGAACCTACGAACTATGAGGAAGCGATGATGAGCCCAGATTCCGCAAAATGGCTAGAGGCCATGAAATCTGAGATGGGATCCATGTATGAAAACAAAGTATGGACTTTGGTTGACTTGCCCGATGATCGGCAAGCTATTGAGAATAAATGGATCTTTAAGAAGAAGACTGACGCTGATGGTAATGTAACTGTCTATAAAGCTCGACTTGTTGCAAAAGGTTTTCGACAAGTTCAAGGGGTTGACTACGATGAGACTTTCTCACCCGTAGCGATGCTTAAGTCTGTCCGAATCATGTTAGCTATTGCTGCATTTCATGATTATGAAATTTGGCAAATGGATGTCAAGACTGCATTCTTGAATGGATTTCTAGAAGAAGAGTTGTATATGATGCAGCCGGAAGGTTTTGTTGATCCAAAAGGTGCTAACAAAGTGTGCAAGCTCCAGCGTTCCATTTATGGACTGGTGCAAGCATCTCGGAGTTGGAATAAATGCTTTGATAGTGTGATCAAAGCATATGGTTTTATACAGACTTTTGGAGAAGCCTGTATTTACAAGAAAGTGAGTGGGAGCTCTGTAGCATTTCTAGTTTTATATGTAGATGACATATTGTTAATTGGAAATGATATAGAATTTCTGGATAGCATAAAGGGATACTTGAATAAAAGTTTTTCAATGAAAGACCTCGGTGAAGCTGCTTATATATTGGGCATCAAGATCTATAGAGATAGATCAAGACGCTTAATAGGACTTTCACAAAGCACATACCTTGACAAAATTTTGAAAAAGTTCAAAATGGATCAGGCAAAGAAAGGATTCTTGCCTGTGCTACAAGGTGTGAAGTTGAGTCAAACTCAATGCCCGACCACAGCAGAAGATAGAGAGAAAATGAAAGATGTTCCCTATGCTTCAGCCATAGGCTCTATCATGTATGCAATGCTGTGTACCAGACCTGACGTATGCTTAGCAATAAGCTTGGCAGGAAGGTACCAAAGTAATCCAGAAGTGGATCACTGGACAGCGGTCAAGAACATCCTGAAATACCTGAAAAGGACTAAGGATATGTTTCTCGTATATGGAGGTGACAAAGAGCTAGTCGTAAAAGGTTACGTCGATGCAAGCTTTGACACTGATCCGGATGATTCTAAATCGCAAACCGGATACGTGTTTATATTAAACGGTGGAGCTGTAAGTTGGTGCAGTTCTAAACAAAGCGTCGTGGCGGGATCTACATGTGAAGCGGAGTACATAGCTGCTTCTGAAGCAGCGAATGAAGGAGTCTAGATGAAGGAGTTCATTTCCGATCTAGGTGTCATACCTAGTGCATCGGGACCAATGAAGATCCTCTGTGATAATACTGGTGCAATTGCCTTGGCAAAGGAATCCAGGTTTCACAAGAGGACCAAGCACATCAAGAGACGCTTCAATTCCATTTCGGACCAAGTCCAAGTGGGAGACATAGAAATTTGCAAGATGCATACGGATCTGAATGTTGCAGACCCGTTGACTAAACCTCTCTCACGAGCAAAACATGATCAGCACCAAGACTCCATGGGTGTTAGAATCATTACTATGTAATCTAGATTATTGACTCTAGTGCAAGTGGGAGACTGAAGGAAATATGCCCTAGAGGCAATAATAAAGTTATTATTTATTTCCTCATATCATGATAAATGTTTATTATTCATGCTAGAATTGTATTAACCGGAAACATGATACATGTGTGAATACATAGACAAACCTATAGTCACTAGTATGCCTCTACTTGACTAGCTCATTAATCAAAGATGGTTATGTTTCCTGACCATAGACATGTGTTGTCATTTGATTAATGGGATCACATCATTAGGAGAATGATGTGATTGACATGACCCATCCCGTTAGCTTAGCACTTGATCGTTTAGTATTCTGCTATTGCTTTCTTCATGACTTATACATGTTCCTGTAACTATGAGAATTATGCAACTCCCGTTTACCGGAGGAACACTTTGGGTACTACCAAACGTCACAACGTAACTGGGTGATTATAAAGGAGTACTACAGGTGTCTCCGAAGGTACATGTTGAGTTGGCGTATTTCGAGATTAGGTTTTGTCACTCCGATTGTCGGAGAGGTATCTCTGGGCCCTCTCGGTAATACTCATCACTTAAGCCTTGCAAGCATTATAACTAATGAGTTAGTTATGAGATGACGTATTACAGAACGAGTAAAGAGACTTGCCGGTAACGAGATTGAACTAGGTATTGGATACCGACGATCAAATCTCGGGCAAGTAACATACCGATGACAAAGGGAACAACGTATGTTGTTATGCGGTTTGACCGATAAAGATCTTCGTAGAATATGTAGGAACCAATATGGGCATCCAGGTCCCGCTATTGGTTATTGACCGAGAATAGTTTTAGGTCATTTCTACATAGTTCTCGAACCCGTAGGGTCCGCACGCTTAACGTTTCGATGACAGTTTTATTATGAGTTTATAAGTTTTGATGTACCGAAGTTTGTTCGGAGTCCCGGATGTGATCACGGACATGACGAGGAGTCTCAGAATGGTCGAGACATAAAGATTGATATATTGGAAGCCTATGTTTGGACATCGGAATGGTTCCGGGTGAAATCGGCATTTTACCGGAGTACCGGGAGGTTACCGGAACCCCCCGGGGGGTTAATGGGCCTACATGGGCCAAGAGGGAGAAGAGGGAAGGAGCCACGAGGGGGCCGCGCGCCCCTCCCCCTCCTAGTCCGAATAGGACAAGGGAAGGGGGGCGGCGCCCCCCCCCCCCTTTCCTTCCCCTCTTCCTCCTCTTTCCCCCTTCTCCTAATCCTACTAGGAAAGAGGGAGTCCTACTCCCGGTGGGAGTAGGACTCCCCCCTTGGCGCGCCCTCTAGGCCGGCCGCCTCCTCCCCCCTGGCTCCTTTATATACGGGGGCGGGGGGCACCCCAAAGACACACAAGTTGATCTACGGATCGTTCCTTAGCCGTGTGCGGTGCCCCCTTCCACCATATTCCAACTCGGTCATATCGTCGCGGAGTTTAGGCGAAGCCCTGCGCCGGTAGAACATCATCATCGTCATCACGCCGTCGTGCTGACGGAACTCATCTCCGGAGCCTTTGCTGGATCGGAGGGCCGGAGATCGTCATCGAGCTGAACGTGTGCTGAACTCGGAGGCCCCGTACGTTCGGTGCTTGGATCGGTCGGATCGTGAAGACGTACGACTACATCAACCGCGTTGTGCTAACGCTTCCGCTTACGGTCTACGAGGGTACGTGGACGAACACTCTCCCCTCTCGTTACTATATCATCACCATGATCTTGCGTGCACGTAGGAATTTTTTTGAAATAACTACGTTCCCCAACACACGGAAGCTGGCTTCTATGATCATGAGCTCGAACTGAGTGCTCTCTGTGCACTGATCACCCACAGCTTAACAACCACAGAAGCTGGCTTGACTGACCTCAGAACCTGGGAGTTTTGAAAACGTCAGGCGTTGTATAAAAGCACACTCACTCTCACAAGAGGAGCTTCCCACCCATCCATTCGCATCCCAGCGGAGCAGCAGGCAAGAAGCTCCCTCCAATGAGAAGACCTGTCGCAGAAGCTCCCTCCAGCGAGAGAAGACCCACGCAGAAGCTCCCTCCACCAAGAAGACTGGCGCAGCAGGAAAGGGAGCCTCCGGCGACCCGCATCCCACCGACAATTTAGCCCTACAACTGGATCTGTGAATTGTTGTTCTTCCCTCAGTAGTTTGCTATTTGTGTTTTCTCGTTCTCACGTAGTAGATTTTTTTCTACTTCAGATGCCGCCCAAGGAGAAGGAGACCAAGGGGAGGAGGAGAAGGAGAAGGCAGTGGAGGAGGAACGCCTCACCCACCCATTGCGGCGAGTTTCTCAATGAAGCCACGACCACTCTTCGCCACACTCCAGAGGAGTGCAAGAAGATGAAGGCCAAGCGGGCCAGGCGAGGGTAGGCATATGCGGCCATCATTAGGATGATAGCATATTAATATTGTGCGGGCCCCTATATATCATTCGTGCCTCTATATATTGTTCGTGCCATATACTAGTTGGTAGTCTTCTCGGTTGACGACATATGCCAATGAATGTAAATATGGTTTTGCTACCGATCAGAGTAAATAAGCATTAGTAACTGAGGGTACCACTTCCAGAACGGAGGGTGCTGGTGGCTTTGTCGGACACAAGAAGTTGTCAATTCGTATCGGCAGGTGGTCTTTTTGGACAAAAATCTGTTAGGGGGAGGGGGGCATCTCCCCCCCCCCCACTCTGCTACGGCCCAAGCCTTCTGGCAACAGGCCCCTATAGGTAGGGGAGGATAAGAAGCGTGCATGCAAGATTTGCCACTAGAGTGCATCCAAATGTACCACCAAGAAGAGGAAGAAAAAATGGCCAGCTCATGCCTGGATGACCTCTCCCCCTCATCGACGGACCTGGACGTCATAGGAAAGACGTATGCGGCTAATTAATAGTTGCTCCTTGGTCTTTTGGGTCGTCATCATGGTTTAGCTTATCACTTTGGTTTGGGTGGTGTCAATTGTCTACATTCAAGGTGTTCTCATTGGTGATTTATTTGCGATGTAGATGCGTGAGGGCTTGGGATTATTGCATGTTGGTAATGCTTTTAGGGTTGGCCGTGCGGTCATGAGGGGAAGAAAAAATATCCAGGGAGTCGGTATGCAGGCTCTTGAGGCTCGGCGCGGCACGGATGAAGCCCTCGAGATCCTTCATTAGGGACGAGCAATTGCGAAGGCAGATCAAGATGAGGCGAGGGAGGAGGAAGGTGCCTTGCGGCCGTGGCATTGTGATCCTTGTGCAGGCGAGGTCCAGGACCCGGAGACTGTTGGCCGGTAACACCGCAGGGTCCAGCTTGTACAGGAAGTTTAGGGACCCTCGTTTCTTCTTGGCGTAGTAGAAACCAAGGCGCGCCTCCTTGATGCTCCGGGACGACGAGTAGGGCGACCAGCAAGTCGTGAGGGTTGTCCAAGCCCCAAACTCCCGTTGGTGGCGCTCATGACATTGTGGAAGTATGTGTCGTCGGGTCCTTCCACGAACAGCGAGAGCTTCCCGACGGGGCATCGGCCGGACGCGCGGAGGGGGGTGCCGGCGGTGGAGAAGAACCAATCCGTGAGCTCAGAGGCTACCAGGCTGCGGTAGGATGTGTCATGTAGATTGGGACCGCGGCCGCCGTAGGACCTGGAGTCCAGGTTGAGGGCGTCCGTGCACAGCCATAGAGGGCGCCATCGCCGGGACAACACGGCGGTGCAGGTAGCGTCCTTGGTGGGTAGGAAGGGGATGACGGAGGCGAGCAGCAGGTCGTTGGTGAGGTCTTGGCGGCGGCTATCGAGTCGCCTAAGTCGAACAAGGGTTTGCCTAAGGGAGGTATCGAGCCGATCCAATCCAGCGCGTTGCAGAGGTGTGCTACTGAATCAGCCGACGCGCACGATGCACGTGAAGAAAGGTGGGGGCGAGGAAGATAATGGCAGACGCCTCGTCTGCTGGAAACTGCTATGTTCTCCTTCAAGCTTGCAATCCTGGCCCTCTTCTGCTGGAAACTGCTCTCCTCTCCTTGAAGCTCGCAATCATGGCCTATTATTCATTCATGGCTGGTAAAGTACTATATAATGCTTCCCTCCCTGGCTGTCTATGCACACCCTACTCCAGCATCAACATCTTCTCCAGCGACATGCTCATGTATGTTACCTGTAAATTGCATCAAACAATTACAATGTCCTCATATCGTCTCACAGAAAAGATACTCATATCCTCTCCGAACAAAAATATGTCCATATGATGTTCATACTACGAGTGGACAATTAATTTGGGCAGATTCTGCAGCATCCTACTGTCCATTTTTGTACTCGGCCGTTCATCATCTCGAATGTCTTTTGGACAGATAATTACTCCGCACATTATCCTTTCATCTTTTTCTATCAAATTTAATACTACACCATAAATTGCTTAAATAACATGTTCCTCTCGCGAAAGTTGCTCGGCGTGGACGAGCTCGCGCGATCTCGGTATCGCCAGTCGTTCGCTGCCCTGGAGATGCGGGATGTGCGTTGTATTTCAGGTGGCAGGTGAGGAGAGTTAATACGTGTACGTGACAGGGCAGGAGACGCCGTGGGGGACGATGTTGGGGCGGACGTCGGAACAGGGTTGACGGTGGATTGTAACGGATCGTTTGTCCACTGTTCTGCACACAGCATGGCCAGTACTCATTTATTTGGGTCAGTTTTGCAATGCAATTGTGAAAATGGATACAATACCTAACTCCCAATACATGCTTATTTACCTGCCATTTGAATTTGCGGCTGGCTGCGTGCAGGAAATCCACCACTTTGGGATTCAAGTCCAGCTGCAGCTCTGTGCAGCTCAAACGAACGTATTGACCTCTTGACACAAGGTAACACTTGAATCTCATCTACACTTTACAAAAAAAGGGAAAATCATGGTCCCCAATGGAGCATTCAGCTAATGCCGCAAAAATTTGACTGTCTGCCTATACAGCTGTCGGGTATACTAATGTTTCTGCTGAAACTGTGGTGCCCACAACTGGAGATGGCGCTATCGTCCAAGCAGCTCTTGTTCATACACTGTCTCGGCACGAAGTTACTCCCTCAGTAGTGTGCTCAATTCACCCTCCATGCTCATGTGAAACTGATAGCTGTACTGCACCACACTTGAAAAAACATGATTGCCCAAACTTGAAGTTCACATATACTCTGCAAGTCAACCACATGGTCATAAAAACTATACACGCACGCCACGCGTCACCATTTCCCCGGCAACTGGATTTGCTCTCTTTATATGAAAAACAACCATAATCACGCCGTTTAACCAACCATGTAATAGATACTTTCATGCATTTACATCCAAACAAATGTATCTTCGGCATTAGAGTATATTTCCACAGATTCCATACTTAAATCAACTTTCCAAAATTTGTGTAAAATTAACTTCCATCTGTAATTGTAGCACACCTTTGGGCCCTGAATTCGAATTCATGTGTCGTGTAATACCCGGATTTAGTAAAGTTCAGTTGCACCTCATCTATAATAAAATGAACTTGCGCACTTGGAGTTCCCAGCATCGCATGTCCTTCTCCAAACACAGCATCACAAGGAACTGTATGCGCTCCTGCTCCAAGTGCATCTCATATTCCTCCATACCTGATCAGCGATGGTAAGCTCGATCAACCAAACGTCCACTTGGCCTCAAATATCTTCAGCCATTACCATGTACCTCTTTCATATTTTCACAATGCGTTACGTATGAGACGACTGTCAAAAAACTGCTGTCTTCTGTTGGAGCTGGTCCTAGCAACTGGCAAGACATGGGAAATATTACCATACCATCTGCACCGAAGTTAGAGCCGGACATTGTGGTTCCAAGATTTCAGACGATAACAATAGACAAACCATCTTCTTCCGATGTCCACAACTGCTACAAGACTATGATAAAATGCGGCAAAACTGACCATGAAAGGTGCTGCACTATCCCTTTTCATATCACCATTAGATTTCATCAAAAGCTATTTTTCCAGTGTTTGCCATCAAGTATCAAATCTCCTGCTCATGAATGAAATTTGTTTGAAACTTGATTGCCTTGGGAATGTAACCAAAACACTACACCTGGAGGTTATAAGCTTTGTCAACCATGCACATACCTCTCAAATTATCTTGGCTCTTACTCATACCCTGGTTCCTGCTAAAAATACAGACGAAATTCCTGAGTACACATAACTGACTATATTATAAGAATGACTGAAACTTTCTCATTTCAACAACAGGAAATGGGTTTCACTGAAAGCACCTTACGGCCTGGAGATGACTGGCCATGCTGTCTGCCGGAGTTATGGACCCAAACAAATGATTCGATTGTTTGTCCACGGTTCTGCAGACAGCATGGCCAGTATACCTTCTCACCATATTTTTCAGTCTGTGCATGGTTGTGGTCTGGCCTGTACTTATTTATGTACCACCCATTATCGCTTGATCGAAGCAATCTTATCATTGCGGGGCATCTGCATCGACAAGTCCGTGTGTTGCTCTTCTTTGGGATTCCCTGCAATAGCCGGAACAAGCGCAAGTGTGTCATCATATTGGTATGCTCTGCTACAGAACACGTGAGCTAGACAAATATGTATGAATTCAGTACTTACATAGCAGCCACAAACTATCTCTTGCATACATTTTGTTCTTTCGACATTTAGCCTGCTCTTTCCATATCTTACTCCAAACCCAATCTCCCAAGAATAGAGATTGTACTAATCGTAGGCTTCTCCCAGTGAATCAAAGTTGCTTCCCACAACAGGAAGTATGATAGTGTCAGTTTTTTTTCCTGCATATCTGCATAATGTTGCTTCCAAAGCACTCATCCTGGCAGCACAAGGCGGTCGTTCAGTAGGTGAACGACTGACACGGATCCTGCATAATTTAGAAGCATGTAATTCAGGGTCATGCTCAAGTGCGTCGAGGAAGAACATGTAAAAACGTTTGCATCTCAGTATGCTAGGTAGCTTATCAGTGTGAATTAACACAATTTTTGAAGACTTCATATTCATATGCCACGACAGCTGAGTATTTGGCATAGTACTGTACCTCTTCGTCCAGGCTGGGGCTTCCGGCTTGTCTCTGCCTGCAGATTGCTCCGAGGCTGGTGCCGTCAGGGCAACTCCCTCGCAAGTGATGTCCAACTCTAATTGGGCATTCACCGGAGCGTCGCCGGCCTCACCAATGCTGGACTCAGCAGGAGCACACAACATCGACTGGCATGGGTCGTAGGCGACCAAGGGCTCTCCGCCGCCGATATCCGGCAGGGGAAATCTTTGTGAAGAGAAGCAACATGTCAGTATGGAAAACGCTCGAAATGCATCCTCTACAACAGGGAATAGAAACTGGGTGCGGAGGAAGCTACCTGTCGACCGGATCTGACAAGAACTCGACTTCAACATCTCCGGTGGTCGTCATCTCCATAGCCATGCACTTCTGGTCTTAGGCGGTGCTGGTAGGGAGAGGATAGATTTGTTTTACTTTTCGGTGATGCACAGTGAACCTCAGGCCCACACTGTGGGGCCCACTCACCCATTCGGCGAACGGCGTCTTTGACGGGCCTGGCCGACGACGCTTGTTATGTACCGGGCCGCCCGAAATGTACTACTGGACTATCACCATTTTGGACCGCTTTTCCCCGTTATTTCGGACGGATCCGTAGCTGCGCGAGCCGCTTACGCGTGGGCCGGAGTTTAATACAATACACTACGCGTCACCGCATTGTTGGTCCAGCTATCGGGAGCACGGGAGCTCGTCCACACCAACGCCGCTCTCGTTCCTCTGGTATTCGTATCATGCTGCTGTATGGAACATGTGAATTAGAAAAGTAGTATTACAATGCGCAAAGATGTAACCATTCCGTCGTAGAGGGAGCCAAAGCCTCAACATCTTCTGCCTGTACTAATAAATGAGCAAAGTCCAATTTCGGTGGATAATTTTACCCAACGTGACATTCAAATGAAAATGGTTTCGCCCGTATTAAATTCAGAAGACAGAAGAAATTAGTACAACCAGGGCCATTGCTTGATGTCACTGGCCACATAGAATTGCCTCTTAGTAAGGAGTATGCACTGATTTGGCATTTTGATTTGGGGAATTCTTGAGTTTAGCCGCGCTTGGGGAATTCTTCAGTTTCCGATCTCTGATGGATAACGGTTGTTAATTGTGTTCTAAAGTTATTTATTTGTTGATATGATCATGCTCTAAGTTAAATTGATCTTATGCAGATTCACCTATCGATATATTCTCCAAGTAAGTATGGGAATGGCTTCTGTTTTGCCGTAAGCATCCATATAGAAAAATTCATTTTGATGTGCCAGCTCTAGGTTCATAGATGTCCATATCGGACCTATCAGACTTTAGCCTACTGATATGATTGTCTTGTATCTCAATTTGGATGTACCAACTAGTTTTTATGTCTTCTGTATCACAACAATGGCTATTGTGAGGTTGCAGCAGGGATACACCATTAGAACTGACATTATTCTTTCAAGAGCTAAGATCTACTCTGATGTATCTTTAAAAAGCTCAAAAATCTCAGGTTTAACTAATGGCAACACAGCCATGAGCATTGGTGTGTTTTCTCGGTTTTTTGCAGGAAGAAGCGAACATTCAGGTACAGATTCAAGCATCTGCCCTAGCCACTTCTTCACCACTCCAGGCAGAAGCGCAAGCACTTCTTCTTGCAGCCAACATATCCCAACTCCTCCAGGTCTATCAGCCCACTTTTCTCACAGATAATCTCACCCTTGCCAAGGAGGCGGTATCTAGGAATGTCACTGCTGACACTGTTCCTTGGTCCGTCAGAAAGCATCTTGCTCATTTCTACAGGACCACCCAAGAATTGCAGCTACAGGTGTTTCACATCTCTAGAGAAATCAATGGTATTGATCATAATGTAGCTCATTAGGTTCTGAATCGTTTCATTGAACCCGTTTTTAGCTGTTTTGGTTCAGCTCATAGGTATATAGAACATGCCATGTAATCTCTCTGGTATATAGAACATGCCATGTAATCTCTCTCCTCTCTTCTGTAAATCTCCAGGGTGTCTTTCTTTATCCTGTATATAGTGTACAATGTTTTTTTAGCCGGATGAATTTGTCACCTTCAATGCTTTTCATTGTTAAAAAAAAGCTTATACGGTAATGGTTACCTGCTAACTTGTGCATACAAGTTTGTCATTTTACAGGTTCTGTTATTTGAAATACTTTTTTCCAGTACCTTTGAATGCATTACTGGCTGTATAGAATTATGGACCACCCCCATAAAAAAACATACATCTTCATATGCATTTTGAAAGCTGGTGTTTTTCCAAACTTCCCAAAAGTTAACTTCTCTTTGTAAAAAAAATCTTGATATTCAAACAATCTGATCTTGAAAAGGTAAGTATTTGTTTGCAGCTTATTCTAAGCTACATCTTCTAGTTTACTTGACGCTATCTATGAAGCTTATACAACTGGATAAGTGCTCCGTGTTGATTAACAAAATCAATTGACCAGTCAATAATTTTTCTAACATATATGAACCATCCGCATACTGAATGGTACAAGAACTATAACAGATGGCGTGCACAACCAGCACATAGCTGCTACTACGTAACAGTCATAGTCAATTGATAGTGAACCTGGATAGGTTGCATTTACACTGATTTTACTGTACAACTCCTGCAGTCCATTTTATAGTTTCACATATAAGCTTGAAACCGATTAAATGGGTCCAAAGCGGATTTTAGGTCTCAGAAATCAATTGGTTTACTATCAAAATTTACTTTCTTTGGATAAATCCAGAGATGTCATTTTGTTAAATTTGCTGCTTTGATGGTTGCTTTATTGTTTATCTCGTGGATCTTTTTGGCATGTGTTAGGTGTAGAATGAAAGATCACTGACTCTAATTATGTATGCTTATATGTATCACAGACTTTGCAAGTTGTGAACAGTTATAAGAGTGAAAGTGCTATCTCGCAACATTGTTTGCCTAAAAGCACAACCAAATTCTAAGGACTTCATAAGTTGAATAGTTGATCATGTAGCATCTGCTCATTTATGACAGTCTTTGTTAGAAATTACTACTCCCTCCGTTTTTATTTACTCTACATATTAGAGTTGACTGAAGTCAAACTTCGTAAAGTTTGACCAAGTTTATAGAAAACAATATAGACATTTATCATGATAAATCTATACGATCTGAAAGTACATTCAATAATAAATCTAATGTTGTTGATTTGTTATTGTATATCTTAATATTTCTGTTTATAAACTTGGTCAAAGTTTGTAAAGCTTGACTTTGATCAAAGCTAATATGCGAACTAAATAAAAAGGGAAGGCGTACTACCATTCTATCGTCAAAATAGACCGGCGCGGCCACACGGGTCTTTAGTGATCTAGTGTATGTATATGATTATTTTGGATATGGGGTTAGCTAGGAAGTGTTCAGTGGTTAGTTAACCTGTAAAGGTTGATGTTGCAAGCATGGCGAAAAATATGCAATTTGCAAGCTAGTCAATGGATAGTCGTCGTCACCAATATCTGTGCAATCCGGAGCTACCTCTATAATACTCCAAAAAATATTCCAAACGGCTGAAACGATTGAGAGAGAAAAAGAAGTCCAATTTCCAATAATCTACAAATTCTATTCTACTACTGCACAGATGAACACACTAATATAATTGAACACAATAATTAAATGAAGAGAGTCTCCTAGCTAAGCTAGCTAGGCTTTGTGACGATGGTGGCCTCTGTGCGCCGGATTGTGTGTGCCCCTATATATATATTCGTGCCATATACTAGTTGGTAGTCTTCTCGGTTAACGACATATGCCAATGAATGTAAATATGGTTTTGCTGCCGATCAGAGTATATAAGCATTGGTAACTGAGGGTACCACTTTGTCTCGGCAGGTGGTCTTTTTGGACAAAAAATCTGTTAGGGGGGAGGGGGGCATCGCCCCCCCCCCCCCACTCTGCTACGCCCCAAGCCTTCTGGCAACAGGCCCCTATAGCTAGGGGAAGAAGCGTGCATGCAATATCTGCCACT